>NC_142724.1:4090909-4242424 GCF_055471065.1 Atractosteus spatula
GTTACTAGGACTGTCATGAATAAAGTAACAAAAAAGAACAGAATGAAATAGATACCTATTACTACCAAAATAGATCTGCTTTCCGCTGATATTTTGTCAGTAAAACTTCTTGTGTTCTTAGTTCAGCTATCTGTTACCTTTTTAGAAAAATTGTCTCCTACATACGAGTTCAAGGTATTACCCAAAAGGAAAAGCGAGCCTTCTAAAGAGGAAGAAGCAAGTTTGTATACCCAGTTTACTGTAGGAAAATGTATGAATGTAGAATATACGCTGTATATTCAAAGGTGCATTGATTAATAGCACATGCTTATAACTTTACTGTTGAGAAGAAGAAACTTTTACTGTATATAGCACCTATTCTTTTTATATAGTGCAGTCTGCAACATCTTGTAGAGAACCAGGGCAGTGCTAGCATCACTTCCCATTTTTATCTTCCCACTGCCTCGGATCAGATGCCCGGACACACATGTCCTGTTGGTCTGTGACATCAGAACCTGGATCTCCAGACCCAAAATGGCTGACCCTGGAAAACCTCAGCTCTTTCGGTCAGGTGACACTGACGACAGACCCAGGACTTCAGGATCATAACCCCTAGCCTTGGAGAAACTTTTCATGATCTGTTAGAGTTAATGCACCACAAGCTCATTGCCTGCCCTAATTCCCTCTTCTCTGTGCCCACATGGCCCACTGCTGCTATACTGTCACCTGCAGTAGACACAGTAGGTTATGCATTGAGTTAATGAGGTTTTTGAGATTTTTTCCAAATTCCTTCTGTAAAATAGGGGTTATGTTCTGCCTAACCTAAAAGATCAGGGTGTACGCAGTGTGGAGGACAAAGCAGATCATGGGGGAGAACAAATACTGGCTGTGAAACATGGATGCAATTCGCCACTCTCATGATTATTGAAAAAAAAAAATATTTTCTTGATCAAAGACCACCAGCTGGAATTTAAGTGACTTATGACATCGTTAGCTGATGATTAAGTGGTTTGGGGTGCAAAAAACATAACATAATTTTGATGATTCTTCAGTTACACTAGATATTTCCAATGCTTAAATTTATTATTAAAAATATTAAACCTGATTTTAATATACCAGTTTCTTACAAATTCTGTCTGAAGCACTTCAGATCTAATAAACCATGAACTGAAATTTTAGGAACTTCAGTGGGAATCCAGGTTTGTTTAAAGTAGCAGTGTATGGGGACCCTATCTTAGTGTTAATAGAAATACCCTACAGAGACACTCTCCTACAGTGCACAATTTGATCAGTGACATCTTTCAACTTGCTCCTGCAGTCTTGAGAATTTACACAATTCCTTACTTATCTTCCCTGGATTAGTAAATAAGTCTAGGTTGCTCCATGAAATTGGTGTGGACAGGACAAAGGAATGCAAGACAAAGAGAAGAAGTGGCGTTTGGCTTTTCAGAGCAGCAGCCCACAATTTGTTGAGATCTGCATGGGCAGGGCTGGGATTTGTCAGGCAGGGCTCTCCGTGCTCTCAGAACAACAGTGACTAGCAGGGAGCCTGCACGCTTGCAATGACATCCATGAGAGACAAGTCACCTCTCCAATCATCGCTGTCCCTCCTGCCTGACACTGTATGAGGCCTGCAGCAGGTCAGATAAGCACCCTGCTCAGGAAGTGGGAGTGTCCATGTGTGTCGTCCACCCTCCAATGGGACCAGCAGCCTTTGCTGGAGAGCAGAATCATCAAACAGCTGGACATTTCAAAGTGGGTGGGCATACCAATTGATGTCACTGTTATTTAAAAATGTTTTTTATAAAATCAGCATGTTTATTTATATGTCCATCCATCCATCCATCCATCCATCCATTTTCTAATCACTTTATCCAGTACAGGAACACAGGGGGAAACAGAGCCTATCCCGATGAGCAACAGGCGCAGGGTGGGGTATACACTGGATGGGATGCCAGTCCATCACAAGACACACACACAGACCCACACCAGGCCAATTTTCCCAGAAACCAAGGAAATGGGAGCACCTGGGAGAAATCCACAGAAACACAGAGAGAGCATACAAACTCCACACCATCCTTATTTACTTATTTATTTGAACTGGGAAAAAGGGCTTTTAAATTCTAATTACTCAAGAGATATTTCCACAGTGGAGCCTCCTTTTCTATTGCAGGGAAGAGGTTATGTAGGGGCTAAAGTCCCAGTAATTGGTAGAGACAGAAAATAATTGCCATAAGTGGGTATGTAAAATCTTGAAAAAAAGATGGTAATTAGGGGAATTTATGTCAAACAGGGGTGACAACCTTGTCAAGAATGTTGAAAAGGGAGCTACCACTGACCTCCCCATTGAGTGCTACAGAAAACTCCATCCCTGTCAGTCCTTATCCCTAAATCCTGAACTCTCTTTTTATTTGTCTCACTATTAGTGAAGCAAATGACGATACTGGTGAAAAAGAAAGAAGCGCAAGGAAGATAAGTTCTGTGCAACACCTGGTGATTTGGAGTTGCGGTCTGAGCAAGGGAACGTTTTAAAACATGAGGTGACAATCACAAGCTGGGCTACTGTCACTTTCAAATCACGCCTTGCCCATGCTGTCAGCTTTGTTCTTCAGTGACGGTTTGATTGTTGTTCAAACTGTGCTTCATAGTGGGAAATTACTCACGTATTTGGACCCAGCCCTGTTTCCTATTTAAAGACACTGTGATTTTCCTGCAGCAAACTGCATTCAGCATGCCCGTCAAATTAATTTGCAAATGAGCGGACAGTTTGTCCAGCTGGCCAAGAGTCTGTTCTAATATCGACCTTCTTTTCTTTCAGCAACAGAATTCACTTTAGAAACCAAATCATAAGTTCTGAATCATCTGCCAACCAGAATTCATGCAAGTTATGAAGCTGCAGTTGTCGGTCCTTTCACTGTTTCTAAAGCATTACATGCAGTTAATTTCTGCAATATCAATGTTGTATTTTAAGACTATGCAATATTGATGTGCAAAAAGTTGTTTTTTTCACAGGGGGAAGCATCATAAAAATATGATGAATTATGAGTTGAAAGCAAGGGGCTTTCACAGAACAGATTGTAACATATAGCATAGAAATGATCTATAATATATTTAAACCTGATGCACTGGGCAGATGGAGGTCAGAGCTATCCTTGACAGAGCAGGTTCCTGCTCCTTCGCACATAGGATGGACAATACAGAGAGGCAAACAAACATAGCAGCATGTCTCCAGGAGGTGGAAGGAAACCAGAGTAAACCCATACAAATAAGGGGAGGACATTCAATATCGCACAGAAAGCCACCCCTACCCAGAATCAAACCCAGGATCTCACAGCTAGGAGGCAGTAGCACTCAAGCACCACAGCATGTAAGTGATTCATGTACATGTTGTTATTAATGACACATACTGTATGAACTTCCACTGGCTGTTTGGAGGAAAATAAGAACTGCTTTGCATTTTCTGCAAAAAAAAGTATGCCCACCCTGTGATTTTCACTTTCTTACTCACTGACCTTATTACTCAGACTCTTTCCTGCCTGAAATATCACAGCCCCTGCTGAGCTGCTGACGGCTGCAAGAATTGTTTGATGTTGAAATGGCGAAGAGGACATGGACTTGAGGATGGCTGGGGTGGCTGGCAAGATGAGAGACAGTTCAGGAGGGTCACATCTGTGTGGGATTCTTGGAGTTCGTAAGTTCTCTGCTGCATAACATAATCAACACCTGTCATGAAAGCAGAGAGGAGACTTGGACAGTTTCTGCATTTGCATTTCTTTGTATGAACAGCTATCAGGAAATAAACATATTAAACTCATACTTATTACTTTGTAAGCTGTCCAGTGAACCAGGCTGTGTTATTTGGCATTTTCTTTTTTTTTTGCACTTGGTGGTGATTAATCAAGTCATTCTGCTGTACTGTTTAATTGTTTGCCAGTAAAGAGAATGCTGTCATGTATTTCAGAACCCCGGGAATCCATCCATACACACAACACAGTCATCAAATACTGCAGTCTCAGACCTTCGTTTGCTATAGTGTCCTTTGAACAGTTAGTCCCAGAGCTCTGTGCAGATCTGTGTTGCAGGTGACAAGACAGCAACAGCAGACCAGGTGAGTAGAGCAGAGGAAATGAAAAACCGCCAGTGGGAGGAAAGGAACCTCGTGCAGAGAGGGGCTAAGAGGGACTGAAGGACAGTCTTTTGTTTGCTTTAGTGCCCTGTGCAACAGTTTGTCCCAGAGCTCTGTAGAGATCTGCGTTGCAGGTGACAGTATAGCAGCAGTGGGCCATGTGGGCACAGAAGAGACAAAAACAAAGAAAACAAAAACCTCCAGTGGGAGGAAGGAAACCTCTGGGGATCCCGGGCCCTGTGGTTGTACCCCCCATCCAGGCAATGAACGTGTGGTGTATTGATTTAGATTACTTCTGTTAATATTCATAACAGATCATGAACAGTTTCTGCAAGGCTGAGGGTTAGGATCCTGCAGTCCTGGGCCTGTCGTCATTGTCACCTGATCGAAAGAGCTGAGGTTTTCCTGGGTCAGCCAACTTGGGTCTAGAGATCCAGGTTTTGTTGTCACAGTCTGTCAGGAACCCAGGCTGTGGGAAAATAAAAAGACGGTAAGGTGTGTTACATGGCACAACACTATGGTTTGAAGTAATAAAGTTATGTAACACACTCTGAACATCAGCAGCCCTGTTAGATTACAAACTAAAGAAAAAAAGAGACTAAAGAGATGGGTCTTGAGCATTAATTTAAAGACTGGGGCTGTAGGGGCATCTGTTATGTGTTTTGGCACAATGCGAAACAGGAGATGAGACAAAACCTCAATCAATCAGCAAATGAGCACAATGAGAGACTACCCATCCATAGCACAAGAAACAGACTCGTCAATCATGTCCCCTAGCAAACAAATAAATCTCCTCAGCAGCAAATTGACAATTTCAACACCATTTTAAAAGAGTTGATTAATGTTTTGACGGACGAAAACCTTTGTGGAGAAAGGATATTCACACCAAAGATATTGCAGCAGGGGCATTTTGGTTTCGTGGTTGTTTCTCGTTCTTTGGACCACAAGTGTTGTAACAGGCTTTTTTACGCGAAAAACCTCGGGATGATCCACATAACGACTTTCAAGTATCTGTTTTTTTTTTTGTTTTACAGCAGAAATGAAGAGCGCAACGGAGAGGGGCTATCAAAAATAGCACCACGTTATGGGAAGTGAAACTGAGTTACAAAATCGGTCCGAAAAGGCTTTCTTCTACTCAGCCGAGAAAACAACAACTCATTCAAGTGAAAAGTTGTCCGTCATCTGCGGTTAACCCTTGAATTCCTTATTCGGAGAAAACCTGTCATTCTACTGTTGAAATAGCAACCGCTGGTGTTCATGTTAGCCACACAAAGTAGCCAAAGCAATTTGTCCATTGAGTACATGATAGTAATTAGTTTTTTCGCCAGCATCTGCCTTAGGCCCTGTCGAAAAATGTTTATTTTTTAAATATTTTTTTCAAACTAGTGAAAGATGTTGGCATTTCATCTTAAGTAAACAGTACCAAAATATCGAACAGGTATTCCTGGGTTTTACATTAACAAAATCATCTCTTGTGACTACTTTCAGCTTTAACAGCTGGAGAAGCGATTTTATTTTGTGCTTGACTAAGAAACAGTCGAAATAATCTGAAGGTTACTCCTCCACAGAAGAATGTGAAAAGATGAGAAGCTTAGTTTTGGACAATACCAAACACAAAATAAGCCACTTCTTCTTAAGATGTGCATTAACATTGATTTAACACAATTTTTCCTCTCTGAAATCACATGAGGCCTCTGCTTGGAGTCCAGATGTAACCAATGAAACTGGTCTTTAAGCTGGAACTTACATTAAACACAAAACTTAAGGTCATTATTGGAATAGTATCTAGTTCCAGCATATAAACCTTAAGGAGATCTCTGCTACTTATATAGAAAGAGTGTGCCGCTTGGAACACCCATGTTGCAATATCATTTCCTCTACAGTATCACAAGCTACTGGACAGTCACTCACCATGAACAGAAAAACAACTACTGAGAGGACTGAGGCATCATCCCCACAGATAACAAGAGAAGAAGGCAAATATCATTTCACCACCACGTGGCTGTTTAACAACAACAACCTAAACCAAAGGCAACAAAAGCCAAAATCAAACACTGAAAAACGTTCCCAGTTTTCTGTTTTCACAAGCCAAAGCCGTTCAGCAGCTAATGCTGTTAGCACATCCAGTAATTGACAGTTATTTGGCCAAAGAAAGGAAAAAAAAAAGACACTGCTTTAGCCCGCACTGGAGAAGTGCTCCAGTCTTGCTATAATTCTGTTCCCTTGCTAATGTACTACAGCAGGCCCATGCTGGGATGGCAGGTCTATCTGTTGCTATGGCGGCAGTCAGCTGGAAGGGGTTTTGTTGGCGACTAATTATTGGAGGCATCCATCCTGTCTTTCGCAGCTGGGATTGTTCTGGGACACACGGTTGCGCTTGGAGGCTGGCATACACACACGCACACACACAAAACTGTATTTTATACTGTATTTAAAAGTCTGACCAAAACAAATTCTACTGAAATGAATGCACCTAATGTAGAATAAATGCTAGAGTACAACAGCAAGCAGTCAGTCATTTACTAAGTGGTATACAATGGGTTTGGAGACATTCTTTCCTTGTACCGTAAATTGTGGTACGTGGGATAGTGGTACAACAGCGTTTCATACTATCTGTTTTGTTTTTGACTTGCTATCATGTTTAATTTTGTTTTAATAATTTAACGTTTGCTGTGCGGACACACCATTAATCACTGCATCTTATTATCTTAATCCCCTATCACTTTAACAGTAAGAAAACACCCAGACTGTAAGGTGTTTGTTTGGCTGCACGGAAGACCTAAATGAGCACTTGACAGCAGGACCAGAGAATGCACCACGATATACACTAGATTAAGGGAGCAGATCTTACCATCTACAATTAATTTCTTTTTGTTTATTGCTTGTTTCATATTCTATTAAAGCTGCAAGATTCTCTTTTGATGCTTCTCTAGTGACTGACCAAGGCAGAAAAACTATTTTCAGAATAAAGACTCAGGAAGACTCTTTGAGCAAGATGACAGGAAACAAAGTAGGAAAGAGTAAGTGTTGTACTGACAAGAGATCCCATTGTAAGATACAGAACAGGCACTGAATTTGGGCTGAAACTGCAGAAATTGTAACCGCTAGATTTTGCATGATACAGCAGACATGAAATCTGAGTGATACAGTACAGGAGCAGCAGGTATATTCCCCAAGAGGAGTGCAGTGTTTTCTGGATTTTCTACCACCAGGGGCCTTATCTACTTCACTGATTAAATTTACAGAAGAATTTTGTTTTTACTCATCATAGTTACAGCATTTCCAGATCTTATGTAAGATGCACCCATTCAGTATCACTGGAAACACATGGTCTATTTGAAATAATCCTCAATGTATCTCCTCTATGTCCAGCAGGGCAGGAAGTCTTCAGATAACTTCTGCATTCAATTCCAAAGTGTGTCAGGTGAAATTGCCTACGTTGCAAAGTTTCAATAGTGGGTCTGTCCGGTACCCCGGCAGGAATAAATTCAGGGGTCTGGATCTATTGAAATCAAGCCCCCATGGCCATTGTTTGAAAGAGTCCTAGTGCCAAATGTTTCTTTCAGAAAACTGTCAGAGCCTCATCAAACTTTTCTCTGAATGTTTCTCGGCACATTCACCAATCCAATAACTTTATTTCCGAGATTGTGTTTTAATCTGCACGATATGGTTACATCTTGAAACAGCATCTGATACTCTGGGTTCTAAGATACCAAGCTTAAACCCATTTTCTAGCATCATGGAAGAAGTCTGAGAATGCACACATACTGTAAAATAAATTCATTGAAAGGTTGATGAGTTTTAGTGTATTATTTATTAGGGCTTGTGACACAGCTGTGTTTAATTCAGGGGTGTCACAGGAGTCAGAAAAATAAACAGACTCCCAAAGTAAAGTGCAACATAATAACCATTTAATTAAATCCAAAAGACAAAACATTTACAGGAAAGAATCATCAATAAAAAAGCCAAAACTGAAGCTTCCAGTAGACTCACCACTAACTGTTCAATACAGGCTGTGAACAAAAGAAAAGTGGGCAGTAGACCAGCATACAGCAGGCAGACAGACAGACAGACAGACAGACAGACAGACAAGCAGAGAGACAGACAGACAGACAGACAAGCAGACAGACAGACAGACAGACAGACAGACAGGCAGGCAGGCATTACTAAATGGTGGACAACATACCCATAGCATATCCACAACATAAAACATTCAGGGGCAGTCAAAACAAATAATATAATACATAGACAATAAGATTAATGACATCACATGGATATTAATAATGTCTTTCTGTGGTCCATGTGTTCTGGGATGATGATCTGATGTCATGTGATGAAAGCAAAACCAAGAAACAATATTTCTTCACAGTGCTCAAGGTAAATGTCGTAATTTGTAGTTTTGCACCAAACTCAATATATTTCTTTCCTATTGCCAGACAAACGCACACCTGCAGACAGCTCCTGATCATTAATTAGTAACAGCTTGTGTTGTTTGCCTGATGGTTTTGTCTCTGTAACCGAGTCTCAAGGTATTTGAGCATTGCAGTAATAAAAAAAGTCACAGAACACTGAGCAATCCATAATATAATATCTAATTATTAGTATGTCTGAAGGCTATACAAGAAACATAATGGGCATTTAATGACGATCAATCCATCTTACACACAGTTTTGAAAACATTCCTTAAGGTGCTAGAATGAAATTTGGGAAGACATTTTTCTCTCGGGGAGTCTGTGTTCATGGAGATATTTTTAGATCAAATCCAATAAAATTCACTCATTAATGTCTTAAAATATTATGCTCCTGACATTATACTATGCGGTACAAAAAAGGGTGTGTAATGATTTTTTAAAATTCTACACAGGGTCCATATATCATGTCTAGAGAGAATCATGTAGTAGAGATTAAAGAAACAGTGAAAACGTTACGTTACTGATACTTTTTTCTACGTGTTCCAGTGCGTTGATTTCTGCCATCGAGGTTAAACGCAGGGGAAGCTGGCAAAGTCAAAACCACCTCCAGGCCACCTGCTCATTGTTTATATAACAGATATATCAAGCCCACAGCCGTATCACCTTAATTTCTTATTTCAGAAAATCTCTGACACCGGACAAGGTTGGGAATGGTCAACAAACAGACCTCCAGGGGACTTCCGGCATGGTGCTGTTTACGTACCACAGTCAACCTTAGCAGACAGCAGCCCACCTTCTGATCGCATCCTATTATTGTAGTGAAGGCCACAGTGTTGTTGAAAACAGGGAAAACACATCAATCCCAGATGGAATCAACACTGGACAACACTTCCATCTCAACTCGACCACACGTTCCTCTCAAGGTACTCTCAAGATGCATATACCCCAACTGTCATTGCTATTTCCACAAGATATGTTTTAAAAAGATCTTAAAGTCGATTGACTAATTAATTGATTTTAAACAACTGATTGCATTTGATGATCATGACTTACTACGAGACCACTCAAGGCTTTCCTTGAGTCGATCCAGACAGGAAATTTACTAATCGCCAAAAGAATTGCTCTCAAGGAAAAAACATTTTAGTTTATGCTTTTAAACTGCTTTTAAAAGGACCTGCTTCTGAAAACGCAGAAGGAGGTTATCGTTCCCACTCTGCACAGAAGATGAAGGCTCTCAGTCTTTTTATAACTTGCAGCAGTGGGCAGCTGTTGACCTTGAGAGCCATGGTGCCTTCTAGTTTTCATCCTCAGTGACCTGGAAAAGACGGCACTGAACCAAACATTTCCTTGACTGGTCCGGTTCCGCTTTCTTTACGGTCTGAAGCAGCTGCCAATCGAAAAGAACCTATATGGCTGTCCTTGTCTTTTCAGAACAACCTTGCCTTCACGGAGAAGAGGTGTTACCTTCTGAATCCCTTCGCCCAGAGTAGGGATTTGGTGTGTACTTGAAAGGAAAAATTGCAAAGCTATGTCTGCGCTTGATACTGAGTAGGGGCGAACAGGGAGCTGGGTGAATATTTGGCCTGGAACTTATTCACTCACATTTGTGTGAATTTCTTTTCCCATCACACACTAATGAAACAGCCCCCTGTGCTGTGGCAGCAGTGCATCTGCAGGCCCTTCTGAGGGGATCCTATAGGCTGAGCGAGCGTGTTGACTCATAAGCCCTTTGACCTGGCTTGACCTCTCCCCGCCAGCTCAAACCAGCACATGCTGAAGAGCGAGGCAAAGCTCTTTCACTCTGCTGCCAAATACAGGGCACTGGTCCCCTCTCTCCGACAGTCCCTGGACACTCTCTTTTAATTAACCTTTTCCTCTCAACCTTTTAATTAACCTTTTCCTCCATGCATTTTAAAAAGAGAATGCCTTTGTCACTCCCATGTGTTCTTCAGGGTCTTTATTGTTCTTTATTGTCTTCGGCCTCCGTATGTCACAAAACTGTCTGCCATTGCTCCTGCTCCAAACCCAAATCCCAGGAACCTTTCTTGAGCCCCTACGTGCCTGTGATGCACTGGCATCTCGTCCAGGATGTGGTCCAGTTTTGCATCTTATGTTTCCTGAAGAGGATCCAGGTTGCAACAGTCCTTATAGATTTTTTTATTTTAGTTTTGCAAAGTGTAAGGTTTTATCATTAATTTTCTTATCCTTCTCATGCATTCTGCAATGTTTTTTATTTTCCTGTTTTCCTCCACAAATAAGATTGTGCTGCTCGTATCAAAAGCTCTTTCCACTCCGTGAAACTGTGGCCCAGCTATTGATCACGACAGAGCAAACAGGCTCACCTTATCTACTCTGCCACTGCAATTCCCTTCATACACCTCCCTTAGCTCACCAGTGTGTGTGCTTTACACAAGGAGTGGACATTCCTAAAAGAAGAGAGAGGTGCATCAGGTGACTGACAGTGGCTCTGTATTTGTGGAAAAAGATGACAATAGATATGGTTAGTCCTCTACAAGAGAGCAAAAAAAAACACCAAAAAGAAAGATTAACAGAATGTGTTTGTTGAAGGTTTCTTGTTTACTCAGTAAAGGTCTCGGTTATTCTTTTTTTTTGTCTCGGTTGCCCCACAGTCACAGACTGTTGTCCTGCGTGGAGAATTGGTCTGAGGACCAGTTCATACCTGTGTTCAAACCGACCACGCTGTCTCTCTCAGGCTTTGTGTGATCTATTCTGATTCAAGTGGAGTTACATGACCCTCGAATTCACCTTCACCAGCCTGCTAATATTAAAACATGAGACCAGCTAGCCTGCACCATTAATATGGTTTTGCTAAAGCCACTCCAGTGTGTTGAGTGCCTTTCAAAAACAGAGTGATATTCTCCTGGTCAAAGTGCCCTAAGGATACAGCCTTGCACTTGTTATTACAATGCATAAAATTGCATTAATTAGGACCAGTGCTGAAGGGAAGAGCACACAGGTTGCAACAGCACTTTACAGCACTTTGTAATGCATGGCAGCAGCAGAATTCTCCCAACCTACTGCATTAATTAATTTTTAACTGAGTGTAATAAAAGGTAAATTATCTCCGGAGACCTTTTATGCAACTGTTATTGTAAAGGCATCAGCCCCCAAACATAAAAATAAGTTAGCAACACAGATTGAATCATTTTCATTTTGCATGTTTTTTAAAAAGCAGTCTTTTTTTTGCTATATTTGCTGCAGGCCCGGCGTATCTGTCTTGTGCACGGTCTTGAAAAGCGAAACCCCTTTTTTTAAAGTCATTTTAATTGAATTTGTTCTGAAATGGTAATAGTGGTTGGTGTTTTGGCATTTCCTGACAATCAGTAGTGTTAATATATATACACATATACTGTATACAGTGTGGAAGTGAAAAGATCTCATACAGTATGTATGTATAATTGCAGAAGCAATTTTTGTACAGAAGGCATGTAAAAAAGAATAACTGAGGAGCCTTGTATCCAGCTGTACATTCACAAGGGCTGCAGATTAACACAAATCTTTCTAATATAGTCTATCCATATTTTTATTTTAAATGCGTGTGGTTTAACTTCTCCTGAATAAGGTCATTTGTATTCTCTTTTTTACACCCCAGCACTCTATAACTCATCAGCTGGTTCCAGAGCCTTACGTAGTTTCTTTCTGGACACTCCACTCAGAGCACTTTACAGGTAATGGGGACTCCCCTCCACCACCACCAATGTGCAGAACCATCTGGATGATGCAACAGCAGGCAGAGTGCTCCTGTACTCTCACCACACACCAGCTATCAATGGGGAGGAGAGCAGAGTGATGAAGCCAATTCACAGATGGGGATTATCAGGAAGCCATGATTGGTAAAGCCCAGAGGGAAATAGGGGCAGGACACTGGGGTAATACCCCTACTCTTTTCAAGAAACGGCCTGGGATTTTTAATGACCATGGAGAGTGAGAACCTTGGTTTTAAGTGCCTTTTTTACAGTATAGTGTCCCTGTCACTATACTGGGGCATTAGGACCCACACAGACCACAGGGTGAGCACCCACTACTGGTCCCACTAACACCTCTTCCAGCAGTAACCTCAGCTTTCCCAGGAGCTCTCCCACCATCCAGGTACTGGGCAGTCATGCGTTGCAGGGTGTTTTAAATCAACGGGGGCTCACAAGTCAAAATCCTGGTCCACCAGTGGTGATTTCGGTATTGTCTAATTAATTCTTTGACATTAAATTCATATTTGACGATGTAAAGTGATACAGTTTAAATCAGCGAGGGAGAGGGAGAAGGGCAAGGTCTCTGCGTCTACTTCCTCTTCAGGAAGCGGTGTATTCCACTTTCACCCGTGTTCCTAGATTTGTGAAGAACTTGACCAGTCAGTTTCTGCTTTAACCTTTCTCCTAAACGGTGTCTCGGAGCACAGTATTTTGTCTTAAAACACAAATAAATAACAGAAACAAAGTACCAGAGTATGCCTGTCGCGCCTTATAAAAAAACAACTGGAGAATAATTCGCTATTCGGCACTATTTTCTGAACTTGCAAACTTGAAAATTTTTAGGGGAACCAAGCTTATGATACTGTAAGTCCTGACAGCGCACTCATTTGGTTTGCTGCTGAAGTACCTGTGGAAGATTATAAGACGTCCCTTCTTGCCTTTTGTACAGAAACGTCATTCGCCCTCAACCCAATGCTCTCCGCACGCTGACCTGATACCATGAAATTAGATCTCAGGCCAATACAGTTTATGATGGGAGAGCCTCTTTTTGTCCACTACTGCCCTCTGCTGGACGTCTTGAAGAACTGCATACCTGGACTATGTGATTCCAAAGGGTTCTTGATATTCCAGATCTACTTATTTTTCCTCATTAAAATAGAGGGAGATGTCACAATTTGTTAAGAACTCGTGTACAGTAAGGATTAGCACCTTGAAGCTGTGGAGCGCTTTGCAAAGTGTTTTCTTAAAATGTAATTTATATAATACATTGTATTAATATATTATCGTATCTCTGTAGCTCATTAATTGTATGTTATATAGTTCACCATATACAACAAGCTGAGAACTTCAAATTAAAGAAAAAGCACTCCCTTGGTATTTGTAAGGTTGTTAAGGATAGTTAATCGATTGTTTTCCGATAGTCAAAGCCAATTATATAATCACTGAAAAGTTTTATATCCTAGCAACAAGATATAACCTGTTATAAGATACAGGGAGGTTAAGTTTCCCATCTTTTCCATCTCTACACAGTTTAGTAGACCAAGCGATCCAGCCAAATATTCACTAGTAGTGCCTGCAGTTTAAGATTTGCTGGACTTGACCCCAGGAACAGTAACTCCGAGGCAACAGGATAGTTACCAAGGATACATGATCAGCCCACACAACCATGGCAACCAGTAACTAAGTAACATGGTTTAAAATAGAGAATGGATGAAGACTGCCTACCAGACAATCAGTTTTGCTGTCTAAATATTAAAGACCTGTTCTCTGGAAAAAAAACAGCAACATTTGCCTTTCAACCAGTGTGCAGAAGGGGGCGCTCTTTTAAGGGCTAATGGGTACAATGGTGCTCACAATAAAGATCGAAAAAAATCTCTTGTGAAATTATCAAATTTAAACACTATCTTCAGCTAATCTAACCGTTTATCCTAACTAATAATGTTTTTAAATAAAGTTGTAATAACAATTATTACAAAAGTATCAACATAAATTGGGATTTGAACAGATTGTCAGATTTGACAGTGAACAAGTATGTCATTTGTTCCAGCATAATTTATTTATTTTTTACTCATAAACTCATTTTTATTTGCTGGATGTCCAAGAAATGAAGTTCTTCCTTTGGGAATTTTTGGTAATCAAGGCTGTCTGTTTCAGTAAAACTGTAAGTTGTAAGGAAAGTTTTAAGTGATGGAAACCGAACAGTGAGTTCTAGATAAAACCCACTAATTTCAAAACGATAGGACCTTGTCAAACCTGATATTAACCATTCCAAAAACTACTGCTGAATGCTTTGCCTTCGCTGAATTGTGCAGACCTTTAGAAATTAGCAGTTCTACAACAGAAGAAATTCAGCTGCCAGTTGAGATAGGGATAAAATTAACGAAAACATGTTGGCATAACACGGACTATAATGCTAATCCCGCCACAGCTATGATCCTCCAGAGCCCCAGTCCAGTTACTTTCACGCTATAGATCACCTGTTTCTAAGTGAGAACAGTTCTTGTTCTAATCAATTGTGCGATTTAGTCAGTTAAGAGAGCTCCTTTCCTTGAAGGCTGATTGGTTGTGCAATTTTGGTCCCACATTATCTTTAAATGTCCTAATTTAGCAAATCGTCTGCTTAACTGATTGCAATTGGATTGATCCAAGCCCTTAGAAATTGTTCATGTTACATCTATAAAAAAGACCTGCTGGACTGGGGCTGTGCAGGGGCAGGGCTGTGGATCCTGCATTCACACTGAGACAGTCTCAGCTCCCAGTAACGAGGCTCAGAAAACTGGGGAAGAGCACACATTGATCGCAACCAGATCACAGTAAAACGGCTGAAAATAACCATCCAATTTACACCATGACTGTGGCTTGCAGGTGCATTCTGTGATCTGTGTATCCTTTCAGCAGCTCACAATTGAAGGCCCTTCTGATCTAACAGGTCTGTAGCCCACGGGGGGTAGCCTCAGCTTTCGAAGACTGCAGTGTTTCACTGGCATCAGGGTGGCCATCAGGATGTAGAACACCTTCCAGATGAAGAATAATAAAGAGGCTTTTTCATGCAGTGCAGGAACTGTCTTATACTATGTAATTGGAAATCTGGGCCTACTTCTCACTCTTTCCTTGTATAAGCTTGTGTGTTGTATGTGAATGTACTATATACATAATGAGTACTTCTTTCTTCATCCATTCACCCATTTTCTCATCCTTTATTCAATTCAGGGTCCCTGGGGAGCCGTAGTCAGTCCTGGCGAGCAAGGGGCTCAAGGCAGGGCCCTCCCTGGAGAGGTCACCAGTCCATCTTAGTTCTTCTTTATTAAGCAATAAAATAAGTGTGATCAAAAGGATGATGGGCTTTGGCTCCAGCTGCAGAGCTGTGCCGCAATTCTGCCTCATGACACAGACAAGCCCAACAGCTTCCTTTCTCAGAGTCTAGGGAAAGGAAGACTTGGACCTGGAACAGTAGGGAAGAGTATTGTGTTTAAGAGGCAGGCTGTCTTAAAGCCTTAGGTGTGAACTGGATGTCAAAGATGACCAGGTCTTCTTGCTCTGCCTCAGGAGAGGTAGGGACTGTTTTGGTACAAAGCAGCACTTATTTGAGCTCTTAGCCTTGAGGGACCGAAAGTAAAAATGCAACGGTGAGTTAAAAAAAAACCTGAAAGCTTTGTGTAGCAAGGTGTATGCCCTGATGATCTGCATGCAATTACAAGCAATTAAATGGATTGAGTGATGGATGAACCACAAGTCTAGAAATCTAGACTCAGAATCAAGAAGGGAGATAGTGGGACCTGCTATGACCTCCTACACGAAAAAACAAAATTACACAGCTGCCTGTAGCAGAATATTAAGAGGAAGATACCAATAAGCCCTGATAACCACCAGCCGGTCTGAAAACGGAAGAATGCCAGCGGTGCAATTTGTCTTAAGGCCATAAAGTTGCGCAGGGCAGGATAGCCCTTGTGCGCTTTGCGTTTCGGAGACAGAAGCTTCAGCTCCGCTCTTGACCACAAGGGCCTACAGTTTGTGTGGTGCAGGCCTTGGTCAGAAGGCTCTTCCCCCAGCTGGGCAGGCGTCTGCCTGTCCTGTCCAGATTACACCACAGCCCTTGCAGCCTAAATAGCTTGAAATATGGCAGGAAGTACCCGGCCCCTTGCCTGCACTGCTGGTCACAGGATGGCGAGTAGGCCTTTCTCAGAACCGGGCAGGAAAGCATTCATAATCCTGGCAAGGAGACAAGCCGTGCAGAGAGGGAGGCTCTAACCACATAGCTGAGAGCTGGGGTAGAAAAGCCTTCAAGGTGGGTTATCGCAGGCACCATGTGTCCCCAGGGCGGGCTGTTTGAGGCTGTGTAGGGGTTTGTGGGAAAAAAATGCATGCTCCTAACCGAATGGGAGTCCCGGGTGTTAATCTTCCAGTGTCACTCATGTGGCCAACACATTGGCCAACACAAAATGTCTCCAGGGGCGAAAAAAAACTGCACATTCAGGAAATGTGGGAAAGAGACACTTCCTGTGCTGAGTTTGGTCAAACACTTGGCTGAAAAAAATGGAAATAAGCACTTTTACACTGCCTTCTCTACCTTGGCAATGCTTTGTGAGTGAAAATGTGCTAATATGCCATTTAAGACCTCATTCAGGGTCCGACAGATTGTTGAGATTACTGTTGGCTGATTATCCCATGCTGGAAAAATGCTGTGGTTACTAGAATTACCTCCCTATAAAAAAATAATGCAACACATACTCACAAATACATTAAATGTGCTTTGCTCACAAAAATGTAGATTGTATGGAGACATACTTCTCAAATGCAATTGCTATACAGATGTTAGACTTTCTGGGTTAGAAGCAAACTGTAGGAGTGAGGCTTTCAACAAACCTTTACTGATCTGTGCATTTTAAAAAAATACATTATTGTACCATTAGTTACATCCAAAAAACCAAACTGGTTTCCTAGATTAGAGGGAAATTAATAAATTACTGAAATCTTTGCAGAGACAAATACGGTGCTACAAAAACTTGTGCTGCACTACTACAGACTTCAGGGAATTTTTAAGGTTTCTGTGCTTTTAGTGTGGTATTCCCTATTAACCTGTTCCTGTAAAGCACTGTACAAGCAGCCATTGCCCATTATCTAAAGGAGTGGGTGAAAACAGTGAAATAAGCTCCCAATGTCATGTAAAAGATGGTCTTGTTTCACTATTTCAAACATTGTTTTGAGACCACTTCTCAAACTGGTCAGTCACAAAGAGATGGTCAAAAAAAATAATTTCACAGCTTTACAGTATGTTAAACCAATGAACTGCACTGTTGATGATCAGCTTTGATGCTGATAACATTTCTATACACAGCAAAACCCTTTCTCTCACCTACTTCCTCAAATGACCTGCAGGCTCCAGCTTGCCCGTTGTAATGGTAAATTGTATCCCAAATGCCAAGAATAACTTGGACACATTGACTGCAGGTTATTCCTGCTGAGTAAAGTGGCTAAAACGCAGGAATCTTCCTGGGCTTCACTTGACTTCCAGGGCAGCCTTTTTCTCATTCGAAGCATCAGACACTTCTTGTCAGGATGTAGTAGCTTTGATGTAACAACCAGCAGGTTTTTGGCATGGTATTCTTTCTATACAAACAGCAACAGGACCCTGTGTGGTTCTCAAGCCTTATCAAGCTAATGCACTTAAACTTAGTTTAAGGGAAACTAAAGACACAGGCACAATAGCTTCTTGAGGTCTGAGCCCCAGTTTAGGACATTTGAGGGACCACATGCCTGTCTGGCTGCTGACAGCTGTAATTTAAGATCCAAAATGGATCCCCACACAGAGAACCTGTATAACACAAGGAAAAGGACAATGCTTTCACACGAGCCTCCCATTTCTTTAAATCACCTGAGGCGACGTCGCAGCTCAATTAAATTAAGCACGCTAACCAAACAGCGGCCACAAGAAATCAAGTATACACCACAGACAAACGGCTGTCTTTTAAATGTCACACTTGGCACATATATTAAATCTCCCCATTGAGTTCCTGCAGTAAAAAAGAAGCCACACAGGTCTGTCTTTCAGCACCGTCACAGCACTGCATGTACAATAAGGGCTCCAGCAAGCTGTCGAGTGCAGCCGGGCTTTCCAGCGCAAGGCACACTATCCCCCTCATATCCCATCAGCCAGCTGAGAAAGCGGCAGGCCTGGGCCCCCTGCAATGGCAGGCCAGGCAAGTGTAAACACGCGCCACACCTGCAAACAAGAGCGCAGGAGAAGGACAATGAAGCCCAGCCGGGAGACTTTTCCTTCGTGGAAACGGCAGCTCTTCTCTTTGTGTGCGATACCCTGGTGCGTTGCCAAAGGAGGGCGGGAGGAGGAGGAGAAGGGGGGGGAGTGGGGGTTGGCGGACTTGATCAGACTTGCTTCCTCGACCCGAGCCAGCATTGTCTGTCTCAGACTGCGCCACCGAGCCTGACAAGGGCCAGGGGTCATGTCTTTATTGAGGGGAGGGCCAGCCACTTTCGTCTGCTTAAAAGGAAAACCGTCTTACTGTACAAAACGCCGGAGTGAAAAAAAAGGAGCAACACACAAAAACAGCTGAAAATTCATACACCCGGCTCCCTGCAGCTTGATAACGAACAAAGAAGGGATACAGATAAAAAAAGGCAACAGTACAAAAACACAAAGCAATGCAAACAAAGAAGCCAATTTTATTATACTTTCATGTATACATGCCTCAGGTGGTAATAACTACACAGCTATGAAGTATTATGTTACACTGCTTTTTTTTTTAAGAAGTCATGTCCTTGAATAAAAACTGTAACCATGTATGCGCCTTACCACGTGCTTGATACTTCAACACATTTTGTTGAACAGAAGTCAATCGGTTTTGCTTTGCAAAATGAAATGGAGTACAAGGGTGTTTCAGGTGGAATCCCGGCTGGCACCTGTGGACAGCGCAGAGGCAGCACAGGGAATGACCTCAAATCCCAGCACTTCCTGAGCGGAGAAGGGAGTCCTCTGCGGTCCCTTGCCGGGCTCTTGCTGTCCGGCGGCCCTCTCTCACACACACCTGCAGGAGGGGTCCGCGCCGGGGACTTAGCTGAAACACTCCAGGCTGGCTTTGGCGCGCTCCATCTCGTGAAGAAAGCTGTAAAACTGGGGCAGCGTCAACTCTGCAGGAAAAAAAACCACACATGTGCCAAATCTGTGAGAAGACACAGATTCAGATTTGAGGAGGGTGGCTGGTGTTACAAAGGCGCTTAACGTTTTAGTTTTTTTCCTAAAAGCTAAAGTTTGAATTTTGTCAAAGGAGAATCCTGTGTTGTTGGCAGTGTATGCATTTTCTATTCTCCACAAACACAATATTCTCATTTTCCAATTCCAGAAATAACAAACTGAATGGAATAAAAGGGTAGCACAGTGGCTAGCATGGCTGCCTCAAGGCACTGAGGCCTTGGGTTCGATTCCTGGGGTGCTATCTGTGTGGAGTTTGTATGCTCACCCCACGTCTGCATGGCTTTCCTCTGGGTGCTCCGGTTTCTTCCCACAGTCCAAAAAACATGCTGGCAGGTAAACTGGCTTCTGGGAAAATTGGTCCTGGTGTGAGAGTGTGTCTGTGTGTGCCCTGTGATGGACTGGTGTCCCATCCAGGGTGTACCCTGCCCTGCGCCCATTGCTTGCTGGAATAATCTTGTGATGGATGGAATAAGGTTTTGGCATAGTACTCACCCATATAAACATTTTCTAGTGAATTTCCCTTTCTTATGACCAACTTCAGCTGCAAGAAGACAAAGACATAATAGTAACATTATCTCCAAACAATATTATTCCACATTAATCAGTCCAGCACAGGCATTGGCACTGTGGGAAAACACAGAGGAGGCTGAGATCCCATGGGATTATGATGAATTCTCAGCTACAGTGCTGCAGAGTGCACACAGTACAAATCAAGACTAATGCTTTATACTCATACTAGTGAGCCTGAGCAGCCGCTAACTTATTTTGTACACCCCCTGTCCCTATACAACAACATACACATCTCCAACAGAAAGGAATAAAGCACCCCAAGTAAAACACAAAACCTAGCCCTTATGCCCTGCAATGCCAACGCAATCCCTTTATTTAATTCACTGGCAGCACTACAATGACCTCCTGCTACCCTAGCAGTGTGATATTTTCGCAGAGTTTGGGGATCACACCTCAATATGATAACCAGACCACTGAAAAGTCACAACTTTCATTTAAACATGGAGCAAAACTTTCAGGGCCACTGTGGCAGACAGTCACAAAGAAGGACCCCAAGCAGTCAGCAATGGGTCAGGGGCTTCATCAGCTCATTGAGGATGCTTCTGTCTGACTGGATGAAATGCAGTCTTTGAGAAGAAATGCCCAGATTACTGAAGGGATTTTGGAAACGAATGAATGAAAGCTCACAAGGATCTTTCAATTGGAAGGTTAAGAGTGTGAAAGGCAAAAAGCAAGCAAGTTCCTGACTAGAGGAAGAACCCGTCAAAGGATCTCTTCAAGGGAGGTCTATTGCAACCTCGGGCTAAAAAAAACTCCCTGTCAGTTTTGAGCATTTCCGAGCTCCACTGAGGTAGCTCCACACCTGATGCAGCTTGAACATGGGATGCTTAGTACTGGATTTAATTTTCATGCTGCAGACTCAAGTTGGCAAGGAACAGCTGAGGCTTCCTTCCACAGTTAAATATTGCCAATTTATTAAAAGGAGGAATTAAATAAGCAGTAACCTTACTTGTAAAAAGATGCTTCCAACTTTTAGCAGCTCACTGGTTCCAGCCGTTACTGAAAAATAAAATAAGAATTCACATTGTAATCCCAATTGACTACAATTTTCTTCAGAGAAGCTGAACAAGCTGGCAAACAAGAGGACTGCCCTGAAAGATAAATGCGAGGAGTTTCTGCAGCATTTGAAGGCTTAATAAAGTTTATGATACTTCCTGTGATAACACCTGGCAAAATGATCAATTACTCAAACATATTGTTAGATCTGCCCAGCAACATATTTGCACAAATTATACTAAAATTACACCATGGTGTCTAAAATGTTATGCAGTAAAGACAAGCTCTTTGTTTGAGGACAGCTGTACAGCATTACAGAGGTCTTGACTTATGAATTAAGGTATGTGTATTAGTTCTTAAAGACAATCTTTCTGACACAAGAAATGCCTGAGGGGCCTACAATACCATTAAAGGTATAATATCTGGAAAACTAAAACTCTGAGTCATCAGTAAAAACACAGAATGGGTATAACAACAAAAAATAATACAATTTATTTATACACATTGTATATAATTTACATGATGTAGTGGCCTCCCATTACTGCAATGCCATTTCTGTAGTGTACAGCCTTGTGGTAGGACAATACGTTAAAGTTAAGGAGCAAAAAAGAGACAAAACTTCATCTCTCAGTCCAGTCCATTTCACCTCCGAATTTCCACTCCATGTCCACGAGCTGATTGACCATCAAGGTCTGTCCAACTGCTAGCCTGGAGATCAATGGGAAGTGAGCCTTCCACTGCAAATGACAAGGAAACATCAGATAAGATTGCAGCAATCACTGCAGAAGGCCTGGGCTGCTCCGTGTTGATGCACTTTCACCCTTGATGTACTGTCTAAAGGAGCCAGAGTTTTGCCAAAGTGAAGCCAGGTACTTCACTCTTCATGATCGCTATTTTTAAAGCAGCTCTACTTACCATCTACCACTTTCACAAGGCTGACCTGAAATTTTAGTTCCTCTTTGCTTTGTGTGCAAATGTGTCTGGAGCAGAGTGAAGGGTTCTGTTTCCTAGACTGCACGTTCATCTGCAGCGGTACACGAAGGAGTGTTTTGGAGCACAAGTAATTAAAAACATAAATGTAATAATAAACAAAATCATAAGCTGTACTTCATATCCACACAGAACCAAATACAGCCAGATCATCACTTGCTTGTATGTGGTAACGGAGAAGAAAGTACCTGGTTTGAAAAATGATGAGCCTTGTCTTCACTCAGACCTATAAACACAAAGCAAACACAGGTATCTGTGTCACTAATTGTTATTGACAACGAGCCATTTGGATTTTGACAATTTTATGGATTAAACCCAACATACCAAGAGTGATCAGATCTGCTTTCACTTGATCAGCATTCAGGTTGTTCTTCAGAGCACCTAACATTAAAAAAAAAAATACAAATGTCAAGTGTAATAATAGCAGTGTTTTCCTTCATGGGAAATTCAGAGATTAATGCTGCAATATTCAAATCTCAATGGACTTCCAGAAAACACTTTTCCAGAGTCCAGGCAAAACTGACACGTTGTTCCCCTGCAGGCAGCAGACTGCTCCAAAAAGCTTCTGATTGTTGGGAATAACCACTACAAGCTTCACATTTGACAAAAA
Source organism: Atractosteus spatula (assembly GCF_055471065.1). NCBI lineage: Eukaryota > Metazoa > Chordata > Actinopteri > Semionotiformes > Lepisosteidae > Atractosteus > Atractosteus spatula. The sequence goes on from NC_142724.1 coordinate 4,113,507, forward strand.
ATCTCAATGAATTAAAAACGGATAGTGGGTGGTGATTCATTTCCATTGGTTGAGTCTAATTATCTTTAAGTACGTGCTTCTTTAAATGGCTTCATCAGCGTGGACTCTGTTCACCTCCACGCTGATAGCTGATGTGTGGTGAGCATACTGGCGCTGGCCAGTCCAGTCAGGGGCAGCTACACATTGGTGGTGGTGGTGGAGGAGATTCCCCATTGCCTGTATAGCACTTTTCTGGATACTCCGCTGAAATCGGAGTGTAAGGAATATATGATGATGATGATGATTATAATTGATTTCAAACCTAATAAATCAACAACATAAATCTCACACCTATAGTTTCATTTTCAGCACCTTTTTGAGCTTTGAAAGTGATTGGTTTGTCATTGAGTGTGTGCATCTTTTTAAAAGACTTTGCCGTGTTCGGTAAGGGGGTGATCACAGCAACGCTGCCACCAAAGAGCAGCACAAAAGCAAACTGCTGCTAAGCCTGCTTACCATTGGGTACCAACAGGACACTTTTCACCAGGTTTCGGAGAGGCCCGGGACTCATCCCATTCTCTGTTGCAAAGTCATTTAGCTGCGTCATGAATCTGTCCGTCTGAAGGAAGGAAGAAAGGAAGAAAACAAACACAAGCTGTCTGGACAAGCAGAGCCACAAGCTGCAGAAAATGAATCCTTACAGCAAAGACAGCCTAGCAATCCACATTATGTGCTTTACATCCTGACAAGAAAATACTTGCCTTCCTTTGGCCTGGGCTTTTATTAAACCCTCTCCTGCTGCTATCAATAAAATCTGTTTGCTTTCAAGACACAATAGTTAGTAACCTTTTGAAATTGCTGTCAGAATTAAAGATGGTTAAAAACAATAGAATGAGGAGAGCTGCAGCAACATTCAGTTCAAATGAAGCAAAAAAGGCATTATTAAAAGACAGTTTTACCTCTTTGGGTTCTATTAAGAAGCGGAAGAGAATGTCTGCCAAACTCACAAATTGCTGGAACAAGACAAAGGACAAATAAAGGAAAATTACTCAGCATTCAGCCCAAGAGTGAACAGTGTGAAAACAGAGAGTTCAGGACATATTCCACTTTCCTTGCATGCATCTGTTACACTAGTTTGAAATCTGGCGTAAACATAAATGGGAAACTGATTTTTTGTCAGCCTTGTGGGTCAGCTAACGCTTGAATACTGGATGGACTTGAAACGGGAATGCAATCACTTTATCCTGGAAGATGTACCTGATTTCAGATTTCTCTCATTAGATATAATCTTTTTTTAAAAATAGTTTGCAGTACCAACTGCACTTGCAGTGCTGAATCTGGAACAAACAAGCTCAGGCTGAGACTCATCACACCTCTGTCTCCTCCCTCATGCTAGTCCAAATGTGGATTTGTATTTCCTGAACGCTATGTGCTGGCAGGTTTCTCCCTGTCCTCCCCACTTCAGGTTAAAGCTGGGTCGACACGTACCCCATTCGCTCAGATTTGCTTAACACGTAAGTTGAAGAATGAACAGATGTTACACTGCTGCTCTACAGGCCTGCATTAAAGGTGGAACTTTCTATTGCATTCACAACTGAATAAACCTCACGAGCATGACTTTGATGAAAGTCAAAATAACGGAGTAGTGAAACACGTTTTAGCAACAACAGGCTTCAGCTTATAAAAGACTCTGACAATGGTAGAACCCTTTAGTTTTTTCCAAACATAAAAGGTGTTTTTGCATCTGGTGCTTGGTTAATTATTCACCTTGCACATGCAGACTGAAAATAATGGATCACCAATCAAGGATTATATCCATAAAACTTGTAAAGTAAGAGTAGAGTCTTCACTGTGGTCTGGTAGTTTTCTATTTTTTTAGACTATTCAATTTTTTAAATTGTGTCTGAGTTACATGAAACAGTAATTTGATGACTGCATTCTGGTTACATTTATGACTGTTGAGTAATTTATGGGTCACTAACCGATTGTACACACCTGTAGGCAAAGCTGTGTAGTTTGGACTGCAGAGCGACAAAAGCTTTGCTGTGTAATATTCCTAATTTTCTGATCCCTTGCACCATTTAAAACAAGATATCAGACCTTTTCCCAAAAAATTACTATATATTTTATGTGCATTGCTAAATATTTTTTAAAAATATATATATTTTTTAAATATTTATGCTGTTTTTTCTCCTGATTGTTTGGGGACTTTTAATTAATTGGTTCTGCTATTTAAAACAAATTAAACTGCATGCAAGCTTGACTGTGCTGATTAACTTCTATAGATACTTAAGCAAATTTGTAGGAATTCATGAAGCAGACTTTAACTATCAGATATTGCCCTGGGACATAGAGATGACTTTTTCATGTCTTGAGGTTTTGAGGTTTTTCGCAAGTTGATCTCTTTGCTGTTTTCAAGTTAAATTAATTCCAGTAAAAATCAAGATGAGAAAAACGAATTTATTACAGTCTATTCCAAAGGGTGGCTACTGGGTTCATCAGTTCACAAAGTTCTTGCATAAAATTACATTTTTTAATGTAAGTGAAGCAGTTATACAACAGTACATTCCAATCGATTTCCGGGCAGAATATGTAGTTGGCTAAAAATCAGTGGAATGCCTTCGATACAGCTGTTGAAATATGACAGTACATCCGTAACTGAGGCTTGAGTGAATTCTGTAGTGCAGTCATGTGACTTCTTTATTTTTGAGACGAGACGGGTTTCCGTTCCACGCTGTAAAAACGTTGCATTACTTCACAGATTATTAATCCAGGACAAAAGTCGAAATGCAAAACGTACACGTTTGATGATAAATCTAAAAAACCCTCACTAAAGTGCTTTTTACATATTAGATTCTTGCAAAAGTCGGATTATGTATAGTATGTGTAAGTACTGCCTTCTCTGTTTGCAAGGGCATTTAATATTTCTTCTGATAGACCTTACCTGGTCACTCAGTTTGTTTAGATTTTGGAAGTCCGCACTAACAGAGTCTGGTAAAACATCTTTAGTAAACTGTAGCTGCAACATTTCGTCCCTTTCCAGCTGTAGCCGCTACCGATCTGCTGTCACTTCCTACAACAAATCAGCTGATCAACAACAAACGTGCACGCTTCATTTTCCCGGGAGCACTTTCGCCATTTTTGTTTCCCAATAGTAGACGACCTACTCTGCTTTCTCTTGTAAGGGCATGGTGATACTGAAAATGAAAATGTACACACTATTAAAAAACACAAACGAGCCTAATACACATTAAATAAACATTCTCTTTTTCTATTATACCGTTGCCATATAAAATTGGATCATATGTATTGCCCCAATATGCGTGCGTGTTGATTTACATTCATTGCTGGATGTTTTTTTAATTTAAAACAACAATTATTATGCAAACATTATGCAAAATATGTCACAATCTGTATATGTCTTTGTCACCATATGTTTCCATATAAAGTTTGAATGAATGCACAGATTTAGGAAATTTGCACACTATAAATGTCAGTTTTCCTAAACGGATCTGTTGATTTTAGAAACAGTTTTTGTCTTAAGGCTGGGACAGTGATGCTTTCTAGGTAGCACTAACGACAATTAATTATTTATTGCTGTAATAGAATACTACAGTATAAAGTATACGATCTGTTCCAGATAAGGTCAGTCACAGGAGAGCTGCTCAAGAATAGGTAAAACAAGAGGAAAAGGTAAAAGGTCTTTTCGGTCTCTTCGCGTTATTTTAATACAAATCCATGAAAATATCTAACAAAATCTTCCCGCGTTTTTCTACACGTGGGTAAACGATATCTAAGTTTTGTAGGTATGTGATATTTTTCATTCTGCAAGATACGTAAAGAAAGCAATAATCTAATTGTTCAATTGTAAATGAAATTGCGTTTTATCTTGGTAGAAAGCCAAATGTATCTTGTATGTTAAGTGCACGCGTTTACAGGCGTTTATATTAGGAGGAAATGTCTTTTTAAAATTATTATTATTATTATTATTATTATTATTATTATTATTATTATTATTATTATTATTTGGGTTACTTTTGTTCGTGTTAAAAAGACCAAAACATGGTCTGGAACTACCTTCAAATCCTTACTTATTGTAAGGGACAGTGGGAGGTCTATCCGCTCTATATATGATATGTTTTTAGCACTTGAAATGCACTCACAAAGATCATTTACTTAACAGTACGACCAAGAAGGTCTTTATAACACAGAGCATTTCCAAGAATTTCTAGACCTTAAAATGGACTTCTGAACAAAAACAGGTCAATCACAAATGTTCTGAATTTTAGACCCGTGAAAATATATGTAAATCGTTTTCTTTGTCCATTGCAAGTGCTGTGTTATTGCTGTCCGTCTTGTAATAGCACTAATAAGCAATTATAGAAATCATCAGAGAAATCACATGTATTGCTGAATTGCAGCAGTTGCTTATTTTACTTTAGACTGATTGAATCTGACATGCAGTTGGAAAGTTTAAATGATAGCATTGGCGCATGAAGAGCATACGTAGATAACATTACAGGTATCCATATTTGTATTTACTGTATATTGGCAAAATTCCACGTCAGTGTAGTTCTAAATCACATGCAATAAGGTGCACAATTCTTCTGGGAGATGATTTACCAGGGTAATGACTGTGCTTTAATGTTTGGGTTTATTCTTATAGTAAAACGTTTCACCACAAAACAAACAATGGCATGGATCACAGAAAGATAAGTATGTATTCTAATTATACTGCCTGTGCCAAGAAAATAAATCTCTTTGAGCAAATGACCTTATGCCTTGACATGGACAAGGCTCCAAATAGTGTACTTTATCAAAATGCACCTGCATCACACCTGGATTAAACACACAAAACCAGGTGTTTCAGTTTGTTTTGTCAACTTTTCTAATGAGGGACCCAGACCACTGAAGTCTGTTGTAATGTGTAATCTTTTTCACTGTGCGTGTCGTATGTACATTTCGAAAGACACAACACAACAACTCAATATTTCAGATGTTTTTCATTAACAAATTCCTGCCCACTTTTTTTACATTTTTTTTATTTCACAGTGTCTGTATCAGGCCCTAAATAGTTTGTGTGTTGTGGTGAGTTCCACATTTTCAATGGAAGAATCTTCCTTACTTTGCAGGGTTACTTCAGTAAGCTAAATTATTATTTATTGTTTTTATTTCAATATGGTTACAAGGAAGTCATTATTAGTTATTAGTCATAGCGATGTTGTGTGATTAGCCTAATTGAAAGATGCTTTTATTATTTTACAAGCAAACAGAACTTTATGGTTTGTTGTGGACTTTCTACACACAACCCACAACCAGAAATGAATGAAGATTATTTTCTTCCACTTCATAAGTCAATAGCAAACACATTCTCATTTACAACAACAAACTCATATCAGTTTATTGGAGCATTTGCTGAAGCCATTTGAGTGAATTTGAATAACAGCAAAGTCTGGGAACAACAGCAGTTTCTAACCCAGGAATTACACCCACAACACTCTGAGCCTTGAGTCTACCACTTAACACTACTAAGTACCTTGGAGAGAGAATGCATGAAATATGAAACATTTAAAGAAAAGTGTGCTTTAATTTTGCAGGAATCCCAGTGTCCCGCAGTCAGTACCACACTAATGAAACAGGTAGGAAACAGTGAGCCTTTCTGCTGTATTTCTGAGACAACGTCTACAACTTGCACATTTGTCAGTACATAACATTTGTAGTTTCAGAAGAGCACTTTTAATAAGCAGTGGGTCTGAGTAAGGAGATACAGTACAGATTCCCCATATGTAGTCTTTCAGCACATTTGTTTTTGCTTTTTACAAACCCTGAAGCTGCAGTTATGCCTAATGCTTTATAAATGAATTTAATTAAGGAAATTGACTATGATACCCCTTTTCCACAGCTTTGGGATGCATTTCTAATAATACTGAAGAAATGAGAAATGAGAAGTTACTTCACCACGTGAACTAAGGGAGAACTTTGCAAAGGGCAGTCTGCAAACCCCCCAGTGGAGTTCAGCCAAGAGACTAGGATTAACAATACTACTTTTTGGCAAGTGATTCATGAAAAAGTTTAGCAGCTCGTGTCTTAATTATTTTTTTTAATAGTGTTAAATGCATTGCTTTTCTGTATCTGCAAAACGGTTTATATGGGAGCCTGATACGTGTAAAGTTTAAAGTAGATTTCTACTCAAGAAATTCATACATACAGTAACTAGCTATGCTTCAATGAAACGCCGTGCTTTGTTTTTCGTTGCATCTGCAAAATGTTATACTCCGTAGTGTGCAGAAAAATCCCAAACCTCCAGTAATGTAGTCTTTTCAAAGAGTTAGCAATGTAAATGACCTCACATTTTGAATAATTACAACGTGTGTTTTTACAGTGAAATACGTGCACATCGTTGAAATAGATGTTGCATAAACGAGACAGAAATGCATGCCTTGCAATTAATTTTAGCTGTATTTCATTTTCACGCAAGGGGAACGCCGTTTAAAATAGCCATTTTGTATGATTAGTCTAGTTAAGTTGGTCAATGAGGGTGCACTCCTGGACACTTTTTGAAGTCAAACGGGTTAATTTTACTTTCTACGCTGTTCGGGCCACCTCGCTTTGTGTCCCTTGTTCCTCGGCTACCTTACTCTCACATTTACACATTACACATTTTAACTGTTGCCTGTGCAATGTAAAAATACGCGCAAGGGTCCTACATTTTAAGATAAACAGCTCTTAGCGACATCAAAGTCTACAGCCCGGAGAAAATGACTAGCGATCAGTTCGTGGAGACGCGAGGCAGCTCCGACATCGTGACGAACACAACTCACACGGCACGACAGAGCAACAAAGGGGTTAACCCGTAAGGTAAATGTAGTTTTAATTTAGGCAGGGTGTGATTCGAGACCCGCGAATCGTCACGCCTGAATACTTTGTAACCTAAAAAAAAAGGCACGGGGGGGGGGGGTGAAATAAAGAAGAAAGTTGTAACACTTTAACTTTAGCAACCCCAGGGACTAGAAAGCACAGAGTGTAACATGGATCAAATTTGACACTGACACCTGGGCAACTGCAGAGCTCCAACAAGAGACGGAGAGATCATTCGCCCACTCACAGCCATCTCTGCAAGGCAGCGCGAGCAACAGGTAAATTCCAATCTCAGCATTCCCCTTCGCTCAATGCGGGATCACTCAGCCCCGCGCTTCTGACAAGCTGCATGGTAACGTAAAGCCGATTTCTAAATCCGTGACTTAATTATTCTTTTGCGTGCATTTCCGAAAAAAAAAAACCCAACAACACGCGTGCTTTTTTTTTGTGTGTGTGTGTGTGGAAATTTACACAATAGTATTATGTGGCGCTTAGAAACTTTTTTAAAGCTCATTCTGGTTCCAGTCTAAACTTGCAAGGTCTTATGTAAGTGTTAAGGCAGGATATGGTTTTAATAACCTTGCTGTAAAGAGTAGAGGCGAGCTCAGGCGAAGAAAACGCGCAATGTCCGTTTTAGTGTTATTTACTTTGGATTCATGAATGGATTTAACAACACGCCACTGTACAGTGTCCTACCGGCACCCAGATGTTTCGATGTTTTTAGTGTTCAGCGAGGAAGCTGGGAAGAAGTGTTTTATGTAGAACCTCTAAGTCAAACGGATCAAATGATCCTTCAGAAACAGGAAAAGTTTTGAAAATTTTAGTGCGCGCTACATAATTTCAGTGCATTCATATTTTTTTTGGGGGGGGGGGGGGGATATGCGGTCTTCAGTACTCCTACTCGCTCCGTCGAAACGACACGTGCGCTGGATTGTTTTAGATCTGAGAGTTTTTGGTGTGCTGTGCTCTGACAAGAGCTGTTACAGTTCTTACCTCGCAGCCAGTAAGTCACAAACTCTCATCTTTCTATGTGTGTGTTTCGGGGAGGGGGTGTTTGTGCATACATTAATGTTTATTAATTTTATTTTACAGTACCCTGATGTTTTTAAACGAAATGTAACTCTCAAAGTTACGTTTTTGTTTGTGCACAATCTTACTATTAGTCGTACCGCTGGTATTGGTAACCCTATTTGTAGAATTGAAAAACTGAGAATGCGTGAAATTATTGATTTTTACTTATCGCGTGGCTCCATAGCGACTCTTGAACCCAAGTGAGATTAGCCGGCTGGAGCAGAAGAGAACAGAAATTAACTTTCTGTGGCATTTCATGTTTGAGGTCAGTTAATCTGATGTATGTATCTATATATTTTCACCATGAACGAAAGTCAGATTTTAATCTCTTGAAGTAAGAACATTGATTCTGGGACGATCTTATCAACTTGATCCGTGCTTCCCTTCATTAAGATGTAGTTAAAGTACAGCTTTTTAACAATTTTTTTTTAGCTCTGTGCAGTAGCATTAAGAGTCAGCTTTGTATGACCCAGTATGCATAGCAGAAGCAGAGCGTGCTTCTGTTTTTCGATATTTCGAGGTACAGTAATAACAAGCCGCGTCGCTTGTTCTCCGCATGTTATCTTTTCCAGACATAGTGTTTTAGACTGCATTCGGTTTGCAAGATGAACATTATTCAAGTAATTTTGCAATGAAGTTGTGATGATAGGAGCAAAGCTTCTACAACAAGCAAGAAAATAATTATTTTTTTATGTGCCGGCTGCCGCAGTTCTAGGTACAAGCGGGAATTTCTTAATTAGCCTTTTCGTGTTTGAAGAGGATTAAGTAATATGCATTCTAACTGCTATTTCACCTCAAGACGTCCTTCTCTCTGCTAGGAGAGAGGTGTAGAACCGGCTTACTGTGCATGAATATTTTTCTATTTGACTGAAGAGCTGTACTATGTCTGGGGATATTGTGGCAGAATTTCAAGATCTTGTTTTTTTCAGGTACGACATACACATTGCATGAAGACTGGTGTGGGGATTGTTACCATTTGACATTGGAGGGGGTACCTCTAACGACTTGGGTGGGGGGTGGGGGGGGTACCCTTTGAATCGCACCCCCTTGACAAGAGCTCAGCATAGACTTCCCTTTAGAAAGGAAACCGCATCTGAACAACTAAATGACAGGAAATGGGTTTAAAACGTAATATTCTTTCCCCAGCAGCACATCCTGTTAAGGTAATGACATCACAGGGCTGGTGTTAAAGCTTACTGACACCGTGCGATTTAATTGAACAGCTGATAAGGAATCAATCTTGAAATGAATGTGGTCGTAGTGGATATTAGTCATAGTCAATGAAAAAAATCTTTAATGAACATTTTGATTTCAGATTATTATATTGTGAACTATAGCTTGTTATTGTCTTTTGTTCTTTTTTTTTGGGGGGGGGGGGAGGGGAATAGATGCATTCATCTCACCTCACAAAACAAGTAAAAACCAAAGTGTTCTGATTAACCTTTAGGAAAATGCCAGAAATGCACTCCCTCTAGACAACATGACTTTGGTTTCATGGTTATTCCAAAGCTCACGCTCAGAGAACGAGCTATGATTATGAATACATTTACGGTTCTTGATTTCCTTTTGAGCAGCATGTTTGCTGTTTTTGGTAACCACTGTACCAATGGGATGAAGAGGCCAAGTAGGTATTTCACCGAAACTATCGGCCTAGTTAGCTTTATTGCAAAAGGCCCTGTTGCGGTTTCAGATTAGTCTGTTCTTACTGAAAAAAACTGGCACCAATCCTTGGTTGTCTTCCTATCTTTGGGAGGTACTTTGATTGCAACACAAGCTCAACAGGTAAAATAAGAGTGCTTATTAATTCTAGAAACAGCTGGTGCAGTTTGTCATAACAGGCTACCATATTTATGACTCATTTCTAAGTCAGAAGATGTTTTAGTTGCGGTTTTCTTTCTAATTGAAAGCTGTGATATTCATTCAGGATTTTTCAAAAAGCTAGATCAAAACTAAAGCATGTCTGAGTGGAGAAAAAACCACGCCAAGAGAATGAGAACTGTAGAACGCTGTCCCTATCACTGCAAAGATGACAGAAGGGCCTAGCCAGAGTGCATTTAGATTTCTAAGTGCATTTAGCTTCCACAATTAGTTTACTTATACCAGCTGGCTTACTAGGGACTGGCATTATTCAGCACATCTCAGTTTGCTGGAGGTTTAAAATTGAAGATAGCCACTGACGTGGTTTTAATATTAGTTCAAGAGAGAACAAGTACCTGGAATTCATGGTAGATCATAGCAAGCAGCTCAGTGCCGACATTGAAAGGTTCTTTGGTACGTTATTATGGACGTATGTTTAATATGGTGGTCACAGACCTGAAGACATGCAGGTGATTTCTTATGGAGTTTACTTTGAGTTTAGCCTTAATCTCCGTAATTCTTCACTTCAAGGCTTTGATGTGGGTTCTCATTGTGCAGCTTTCTTCCACATAATAAAGCAAAGCTCTCTGCGCCTTGTCTTTTTTATCACAGACAAAAAAAAAAGAGGGAGTCAGGAGAAAGAGCAGGGCAGTTTTCAAAGACTCCTGCTTTACTGGCTGGCCTATTCAGATGACAGCGGCTCTTGTATGGCGGAGTTTGTGTGCTCTGTTTAAAAGTGCTTGCAGGATGCACCTGGCAGACAGAAGCCCCACATTCACTTTCCATCTTTCGCTTTCATTTCGTTCGCAGGGGCTAGAAAAGGGGGAAATTCTTGCTGGGGTTAGTAAGAAGCTGTTCGCTCTGCCGGTGGAACTTCCATGTTAGGGATCTGAATAGTGAGAGTTTTCCCCCTAAAATGTTTTATCCCCCTCTCCCCCTCCCCCCCCTACACTCACATTAGGTGGCCTTGGTTAATTTCTACATGAAAATGCCTTTGTTTTGCCATGTTGAACCACTCTGTTGAACAGCTGTGTTGCGTTCGCACCAGTGTGTTGGCATGGCCTCTGGTGTCCACAGCAGGGGATCTTTCAGACTCTCGCGCACCCCTCCCGCCGGCCGCTGCCTCTGTGTACTGTTTACCCCCATGTAATTGAGCCAGGCTAAGCTGTTGATTGTTGGGTTATTGTTTGGTCCAGGGGTTGCCGTGCCTGTGCCTCAGGCCCTTTACCTTTGCCCTTTCCTTTGACTTCCCTTGTCCTACAGCAGTCTCCCTCTCTCACAGAGGAATTTGACCTCGCTGATCATTTTCCTAGCTTGGGGAAAGAAGAGGTGTTCGGACACCTTCACTCTTCACGCAGATCGAGCACCCCAGTCTGTTACACATATGAGTCTCTTACTGGTTCAGTCCCAGTTTTATGTGATTACCCAACCCCCCCCAAAAGAACAATTTCTTCACACCTGAAGAAGGCTCCACGGCCGAAACGTTGTGTTCTCTTTCTTCTTTTTTTCAGCATGGAATAAACCTATTACTAATTTCTTCAAAATGTGCATTTTCAAGAATGAAACTACATTGCAAAGCATTGGCTTATCCAGCAATGTAAATTGAGACGCCTGGAAAATAAATACGTTGCTTGAAAAAATATAAAAGTTATCCTTAAAAATAAATATCTTAACGTGATCTGATTTGAGAAAGCTCAGAATTAACACAGGCAGGCTTATAAGGAAGGCTCTTGGCTAATGTTGAATGTAGGCCATTTGAAATAACTAGCGAGGTGAAAGTTATTGTAATTCTTCAAGATAATGTTTACATTTTTTTGGAGATAGCAGCAATGTTGTGAGAAACTGTACACAACTCCCTGCCTGATCAAAATGGTTTAAGATTAAAAAGTTAAAAGATTGAATTGAGAATGCATTTGTTGGATCTCTTTTTTTTTAAAAAAATGCACATGACCTTAGGATGTGCAGATCCTACATAAATAGCTATACATATATATTCTATTGTAATAAGGGAAGCCCTAAATCTTCTTGACATACTGTGAGAGCCCTGAGAAATGATGTTCAGCTTCCTAGTTACCAGGGGTGATATCTTACAGTAAATGAAAACAAGCAAAAACATGCGAGGAACATTATTGACAGAGTCAATTTGGACAAAAAAGGGTTCTGTTTTCATAGAGAACTACCGAGAAATACTCAGACACACTCAGGTAAAAACTAGCATGCATGGCTTAATGAAGTGAACGCTAAACTGATATTAAGGAAAATGTTCTTGAAGGACTGGAGCAAAGAGGAAAGCAGGAAAGGAAAATTGAGAAGCTGAAGAAGTTCAGGAAATGAGAACTAAGCTATTTGGTATAAAATATGAACAACTGTCAGGTGCTGTAAAGTGTATAACAGGTTTCACAAAGTTTGAACTTTGTTTCGGCCAACTTTAAGAAAATTGTAGGAGGGATCTTAGTCCATCTGGCTAAAGAAGGAATGCTAAAATTCTAGCAGCTCAATAGAATGAAGACTACATTGTGGGCTTTCAAGGACTGAAAAGTCTACCTTCATCTTTCTCAAGAAGAATTGTAAAAATATGTTGTGACAGATATGCAAAAATCATTTGAAGTGGACCAGAGTGCAAGACCAGAACTTTATTTATGGAAAAACATTATCTCACTGAATATGATGATTTTTTTTTAAATGGCCAAAGTTCAGTAGCTTTGCCAACCCTGCAGAAGCATGCTTCGTGACTGTAAGAAAGCTTAATCTTGGGCCACAATGGAGTAACTCGACTGCTAGCCTTCAGAAGCTTTTGAATTTGATTTTGGGCTGCATAGAGCAGCTTTGCCCACAGCGTCTTAGCTTAGTAAGAACATACAGATTCTTTGGAGATTGCACTGACAGAAGTGAAAGACTCCTTGTCTGTAGAGGCACATTGTTTGGTGGATCTCGCCCAACAAGGTGCGTCTTTTGTGAGCTGATAGGGTGGTATATTCCCCTGAGGGAAAACCCCTGTTAAACGCATTTGCCATTCAGAATATTCAGAGGGCCACTAATTATTGATCTTCTTGGAACATTGTTGAGGGCCTCCTTCTGGACAACTAGTATACTGCAGCAGTACACCAAATGTGTAGTCTACAAGACTACTTATAGAAAATTAGAAAAAAGATTCATTTCTAAAACCTAACAAAGAGACCAGGAGTGTCACATGATTGCATGATGTGATATGATTTACCTTTGTATACTTCCTGTAGGTAGTCACACATTTAAAGACATAGAAGACCTTACTTGATATGCTTCCAAGAGAAAATGCAGTTAATGTTGGTTTTATGATTTATGTGTGACTGTAAATTATGTATTTGTTGAAGGAAATTCTTCTCATTATATTGGTGAGGTATGCTATTATCTCAGTGTAAAATGTCACCTCCAGCAATGCCCAGGTGATGAATGTGAGTAATAGCACTGGGATTTTTGTTCTGTGCTGTTCTGTGAGAATGAGCTGAGGCAGGGGCTGGTACCTTTTACGAATTAATACATCTCAGCAGTAATGTGGATTGTACAGTGGGCATTTTCGTTTCTATGTGTATGGAAGCAGAATTTTAACAAGGGCGTTAACCTTTTTTAACTAAGCCTGTGTCTGTTTAAAGTTAGTAAAGTGCTGCTTTCAGAAATTAAAGTTCTTTATTATGTGATTTCCGTGGTAGAACCTACTGTCCCTCCTTTCAGCAGCAATGTTTTGGTTTCAAGTAAACTCCTGGGAAACGTATAGTGGTATCTATTCCATGGCCCTGGATTGAAGGATTGAAAATCCTCAAAGTCAGCCCGATGGGCCTCAAAATCAGCAGTCTAACACGAACCAAAAGGGTACATGGAAACTAAGGGAAAGTAGTTTGAAAACTAAAGCGAGGAGGCACTTCTTCACATGAAAGGTGGTGGGGTTGCAGATCAGGCTACCCAGCCATGTTGCTGAAGCAGATGACCTGGCGTGAAGAAATAACTGAAGTGGATCTTCAGATGAATCAGCTTCTAACAACCAAAACTTGCTGCAAGGGCAGAATGGTCTCCACTCGCTTTCCGATTTTCTTATGTTGTCATGATTGTGGCCATACTGTAGCAACTTCAGGAGGTACGGCTTCAAGTCATTTGTAAAATCGAAGAAGAATTCTTCCTGGCTTTAATAAACGCTGTTCAGATTTTTAGCTTCCAGGTTATAATGTGTTTTTTGTCTTTAAATTGTAGGGTGCCTTAAAAAAAACAACCTCAGCAACAATATAACAAAAGTGCTGCAATGACTTTCAACTTTCTTGTTGGTTACAGGCTAGAGAAAAAATACTGGGACCAGAGATGCCATCTAATAAGTACTCCTCAACCATCATGGCAAGCGACAAGATGACCGCAACAGTAAGTCATCAGGTTTCCAAGTGTCTGGTATTTACTTCTGCAGTTCCAAGCTCTGTATTGTTTTGATGAAATTTAGTGACGGCTTCCGTTCTTTGTGGCAGACTCATTATTATAGATTTGGTTTGGCAATTTTTTCAATGACGTGCAGAGTTGTAAGCAACTCAGCACTAGGTGGCTTCTGTTTTGGCCATTCTGCTTTAAAATAAATCAGAAGAGCTGTCAGGTTATGTAAAATATGCCACAGAAGTAATAAAATGTGATCTTTGTGGCTTCCACACGACAGAAGAAGAGTTCCATCAGTTTGCAGTACCTGCTATGTGAAAATACTGCAGGACTGAAAACAAGATTTTACAGCTCGATAAAAGTCTCTCCCCTTTCCTCCTCCTCTCTTCACTTGGTACTTCCTGTCCCTCTCTTTCTTACAGCACTTTTTTCTTCTCCTTTCCCTTCCCCCTGCCTGGAGACTTCACCGGCACACTCTTGCTGACTGACACTTGTAGCATGCGGAGTCGAGACCCCTCTTGTCTGATCACTTCGCCTGTGGCATTTCTGGAGCTTAGCAGTTTCACCTCCAGTAGGGGCAATCGCAAAGTGTTCGTTTCCGTCTGTCTCGGAACTTGGAAGGGCAGCTGCTGAACTTGACAGAAAGCAACAGCAATGGCTCTTAAGGTGCACTTGCAGAAAATGGAATGTATTCTGGATAAATGTGAACCTGACCCGCCACATATAATTTAACCCTTGATTTCCAGCCAACTTGTTCTGGGTTTAGAAATGCTTGGGATTGTCAGAGTGTGCAAAAGATTCCCTGCTCATTGTGCACAACGTTTGTTATTTACTGTATCTTTGTCTTCTAATATCACTAGATATTTAAGTAGGGGATCTGAAAAATTGAAAATGACTGTGCGTGGATATTTGAACACATGAGCAAAAAGCACATTGCGGTGTGTGATGTAAGCCAGCACCCCTCCTCCCCCCCCACACACACACTTTATTTCAAACATACAATAGTCATAAGGAATGTATAGGCTCAAGATCTGCAGTTCTTAAGAACTCCATTGTTTGTGTGCTGCGTACTGAAGCACACAAAGCTCCATACATTGACTGCCTCCTGCACTCTGAAATACTGTAAAGGAATCTAGGCCACACAGAAAAAGCCCAAATTCGAATGACAGCAAACACTTTTGGTAAAAAATGCAACCTGTATTAGACACTAGATTTTATAAAAAGGCTTGTGTGAGGAAATGTCAACAATTCAGCTACAGGCCAGATTTCCATGCTGGAATTCTAAAACTTGCAAATGTGAACACGTAGTGTGTGTCAATATACACAGGGGGCTTTCAAAGGGATGGTATAGGAAAGCAAAGGAGGGAGAAATACTCTTTCTAAGTGCAGCCTGATCAGCAGCAGCTACTGTACCTGAGGCAGAATTACAGGTCCCATGTTCAGGTTTACAGAAAAAAAAACATTAAATAAACAAGCCAGGGCATGAGAACGAAACACACTAGTTTCATCCTTGTCAATTAATAACATCAACAGCGGATTTTCTTTCTGTCAGCCACGTGAAGTGCTGGACTTAATTCACTGATTCACAGAAGTATTTTAACAGTTCTCCCTACTTTTCGTGAGAAACCACAAAACGTTCTTCAGTGTGACATTTTACAGTTCCTTTGCATTATGTGTACCTACCACTGCAGTCTGTAGGATTCCCTGAGAATGTACACCTTTGAAATAATGCATTTGATATAATAAATTATATTGGATAGTACTGAAGAAAAACAATGGTGCTAACCTCAGCACTATCTAAGGATGAACCAGCTGAAGTGTGTGTTCCATAAATCCTGTTAGCAAAGTAATTTGTTTACACCCTCAATATCTTCTTTCTTAGTACTTTTGCTGTTGTGTTTGGAATGTCAGGCTGTGCTGATCAGGAATGCATGGTAATGGTAGCAGAGACTCAGTGTTTGTTTCATCAAGAGGTGTACAATTATAATCCTTGGAATTCCTTCGCTTCTCACACTGAAATCTGAGTGAAACAGGACAAGCTTGAAAGACAGTTGCAGAAATCCGGTTGAATCCCCAAATGTGTGAGGCTTGACGAGTTTGGCTTTGTCGCAGATTGCGTAACTTGGGACCGTTCTGATTGTGACCCTTTTTGGAATGTAGCACGAACTGCACGGGGAGGTGTTTAAGAGGAACAGTTTGAGCTCTTGCACACCTCAGCACCGTGTTTTACTGGAACGGTGGCGAAGGCTGATCACTTTGCATTGTGAAAATTGTGGGTTTCCTGAAAACCATGCATGGCGCTGGTCTGTACAGAAAAGTATTAGACTTCAAACTTTGCTCACAAAACAAGAAGACAAAATTAATCTGTAATCCACAGATGTAGTGATGCAGTCATCCTGTTGAAAGGAATGTGTTACTCACTATAGAGCTTCATTGCGGCTTTGATTGATCTGGAGTGATGAAGATCTTGGGTACATTTTGGGGACAAAAGTGGCTGAAAAGAGTACATTACAGTATGTTCACATAATTTTGACTGTAACATAGTAACATTGCACTGCTTTTAACAAAAGAAGGAAACTGTGCAGGCAAAATTAAGCAGGTTAACTTTTATTGTTAAAAGGATTTTTATTTTTTTGTTCAGTTCAAATTAGATTAGCACTTAAAATGACATACTCTTTGTTTAAACATTGTGTTCGCAAAATCATACCAGGTTCTCAGTGATGTTCCTGGGTTCCCACCTCTAATCAGCATTCTTACAGAAACCACTGAAGTTTCTCCTTTCACTGGTATGCATTTATACAGCATCTTCATTAGAATGATGAAGGTCAGCCATGTTTATCCTTTGTACTGTAGACCCAGTTCTGTGATCTTTCTCATCACAAATTCTTTTGATGAACTAAACACTCTTCAGAACAAACTTAATTTTTTTTCATGTTTGCAATAATTGCAAACTGTTTGTACTGTAGACACAGTCCTGTAGGGTAAATGTGGATATGAGCAAATGTTGTCTGAGTGATGCACTGTTAGAGTGCGAGCAGTTCCTATGAAGTTTTAAAGATTCTTTGAAGGTGATGGATAAAGCTTAAGTATGGAAAACCCCTCAAATACAATGTTGTAGTTTGTGTTGGCCACATACCAGGTGACACCCTGTCTTATTCTTCTGTTAAATATGTCGTTTCACTTGGGTTTGGTCCAATAGTTTTGTCATTTTAGCAAGAATGGATACACAGCTTTCAGAATCAGCTGTCCTCTCTGGGAAATCAACACTGCTCCTTTAAAGTCAGTGACACAGAATTGCAATGCCATGTTGTGGACATAATTTTATTCACAAGTGGTTCAGAGCTTGCTGTCTGATATCTCAAAACGGGAAGTATAATACAATACAGTCTTTTTGGCATTATTTATTTCTTTATTTCTGTCAAATGAGAGCAGATTCTGTTCTCTTGTTTACAGCGGTGACCTGGTGACCCTTTTACACAGCTGGGTATTTGCTGGAGTAATATGTGTGTCTTGAGGGTATAACAAGAGCATCTCACCTGGGACTTGAACCCATCCAAGGCCCGGAGACCTAATTGCTAGTCTGCACTGCTGCCTAGTCTTTACAACACCCTGCAAATTTTGCAGTAGATTAACATACATGCAACTTTTGGCAGGTGTTATTTCCTACCTTTTGTTGCGTCTTTGAGAACTTGCGATACCTGATCATTATCCACTGGCCTTGTAAAAGGTCTTAAGCTCTCCTGAAAGGAACTACCAAGCATCTTCTTAACTTCTTGAAACAGGATCAAAGACCAGATCTGTAGCCTCTTTTCTGGGCTGTAATCGCTGCTGCAGAAGGCACTGAAAAGGCTTAGCCACACGGATGACGTGTGCTTTGGGATCTGACTGCCCTTATTTTCTGCTTCACAAAGACTGCAGCAAGGTCCAGTGGGCCTCTTTGAAAATAAAGCAACACAAAGAGCCCCGAATGAATGACCTCCAACTCCCCCCCAAAAAACCCAGAATCCCTGCCGGGCTTGAATTGTGAAGTATAGGACATGGGCCCTAAGAAAAAGCATAAAATGGCGGGTTACTTCTGTGTTCTCCTTCGTGCAAGTTAGAAAGAGCCACGGTTCTGCTGGTATCCACCTCATAAAAGAACAATCCAACGGTGTTTTCAGTAAGAGGTTATTAAACACTTTAACGTTTAACGATTGACGTTTTGGGCACTGCTGGAGCTGTCACAATTAAAAGATGAATGGGCAGAAACACATTCATATCCCTGAAAGCAAAAAGACACCCCTAACTAGGTAGCGGTAAGAATCGTTTCCTTTTTGGAACAGGGAAAGACTTGAGATCGTGTCTGTGGCTGTGTCGCACAACCAGAACTCTTCTAACATTGGCCAAAAATAATCCTGAAATCCAGTGCAACTGTGTAGAATCATGCACATGTGTAATCTCATCGTATAGGTTGGTTAAGTCCTCTATAAGAAAGCATATGACACCATCCAACAATTTGTGATATCAAGCAGTCAGCTTCTGCGTGTCTTCAGTTTCAGCTTGAGAATTGCAGTCTCATGACCTTTCCCCTGAGGGGCTTTGTGTGGGCAGCATTGACCGCTCCCTTCTCACAAACCTCGCATCTGGCCAGGCTTGTGGCATGTGCTGCCTTAGTGTCCTTTATCCCTGTGTTTACTCTGCCCGGATGTATCCTGATATATCACTGAAACTGGCTTTCGGATCCTGCTGTGAAAGACTCAGGGCTGGGAGCCGGCTGGAATTCCCCCTGATGGGCAGGGTCTCCCTGTTCTCGTCTTTGCTGCCCTGTATTGTAATGCGCTCGGAGCCACAGCAGGGATTGGCGAGCGCCGGCTCCAGGACCGCAGCAGCTCTCTAATGAGCTGACCTGAGCACCAAGTCACTAGGGGCAGCTGCTGTGCAGCAAAGATGTCCCGTTTCAAGTCCACCCATTAGTCATAATGGATAGACGTCATTCCGAGTCACGAATTCATGCAAATATTCCAGAAATCTGTTAATTCCAGGAAGAGGCAAGACAAGACGCTCTCCTAGCTCTGAGAGTTCGTAGCAGATAAAGGTGCTCTATAGAAATCGGTGTTAAAAGAGCCAACTAGAGCCCGAGTTCAGTGGGAAAGCTTTCCCTGGAACAGCGTTTTACATTTCTGGGACTTAAAGAGTGTTGTTAATGGTGCCAGTACTTATGGGGTATTTGTAATGGCACTACTGATATTTGTACCACGTAATACAATTAAAAATCCAGTTTTTATAGAAAGGAGATAATTTCTTTAAAATTAAGAACAAAGGAAATATGTCCAATTGGGCTATGCGCTGATACATTCGGTCAGAGCTCGTGGGGAACTATTGTCTGCCTTCACTCTCCCAGCCTGGCAGCGGTGAGGGATAATGGGAGTAGCTACATCTGCTGGGGTCACGTTCGGGCTCATATGAGCAAATACAAATGGCCTTGGCCGTAATTCAAGCGTGCATATCATGTACAATCGCATTGGCGGAGTGCCTATACACTGCATTTTGGCTTAATACATGGTGGGGAGATGGAATGAGGTAGAGGCATCAGGAGTTCCATAATCTGCAGCGCGCACAGTTTCTGCCTGTATCTCTGGGACTGAGGAGCAATGGGGTAGTGCCCGTTTGGCACATCAAATTTGTTGTGTACGTGTCAGAATTCCTTTGTGGAATGAAGCAAATTGTTCTTTCTTCTTGATCACTGCTAGGAGAGAGGAGATTGACAGGTTGCTGCATATGGCTTCTCTAAATGAATATCTGAGCGTAGGGAAATTGTCATAAATTCATGGTTTTCATATAAGAATGTGATAGATTTTGAATCGGAGCCATTAACCTTGGCTCCTTTGTCGAGGTTTGTTGAGTGTGCTGCTCTGAGCGCAGGGGATTTTTCTTGAGGAACTTAACGGAAGCTCAGTTTCAGACCACTGGTAACCTATTACCAAAATACAACAAGCTGTCCTTTCTTAGTACTTGATTTTGGATGCCACCCATTTTTTAAAGGCGTCTTTCAGCTGACACTCATTGCTTATTTGTGTTGAGAGCTGGTTTTACCTC
This sequence comes from Atractosteus spatula, assembly GCF_055471065.1. Lineage (NCBI taxonomy): Eukaryota > Metazoa > Chordata > Actinopteri > Semionotiformes > Lepisosteidae > Atractosteus > Atractosteus spatula. The sequence continues at coordinate 4,133,733 of NC_142724.1, forward strand.
CTACTGAACAGAAGGGGTAGCTCAGTTAATGAAATAACCCGACTGCACAGGAAATTGACCATGTAATGAGGAACAACTGTCCATGTGCTTGACACAATTACAGCCCCAAATTATACATGTATTATACAGGGAATAAATGACACCTGAGTCTAATTTGTATCATCTTGTTTTAGTAAATTTCCCTTTTGTATGTTGCACAGCCTTTCCTCAGCAATTTTGATAACCTCATTTTTATTTTACATGTTTTCTGCTGGTATGCTTCCAAATCTGGAACAGGGAACCATAATTCAGGCAACTCCAGCTGCGTTCCTTGGGACCTCTCTGACTTAGATGAAAGGAATGCATTATCTCATCTCCAAAGTGATCATACCGTGATGAAGTGCCGGAGGAAAGGCGTAGCCCTTTTAATACCAGGTCTTTTGCAAGGGCTACTGGTAGGAAATAAGGCAAGAGATTCCATCTTACTCTCCTAATCCTTGCACTGTTATAACTCAACAGATGTGTGCAATGTCTTGGGAGATCCCAGACACAGCTTGCTTATGATATGAAGGAGGATCATGATCTCCCGACAAACCAAAGACAGCAACCGCCAGGAAATACAGAGTGTCTTGTATTTTTGCAGTTTAGTACCCAGGATTCAAAAGTAGGTTCATACTTAATTCTGGATCTTCATTAAAAATAAAAACGGAAGCTAGTTCTTCTTTAATCCAGCAGCATGAAAACAATACTACCGCCTTGTATTTAGATCTCGGAATCTTGGGAAGGCTAGGCCTGATTGGAACTGGGATGAAGTGTAAGGAAAACCAGGCTGCTGCTGTTGGAAAAATCTTTCAGCTTCCCCATCACAGACAGACAAGAGTCTGTCTGCAGTCCACGAGAGCGGCACACACAGAGATGCTTGGTGTATGTTTCTCAAAGCGATTAAGCTAGAACTGTGCTTTCATATTTTTCTGTTATCTATCATGCTTACGTGTGCTTAGCAGATTGATAGCATTCCGTGATCACGCTCATATTCCTCTTCCCAGTTTGCCAGAGATAATGTCTTTTAACACAATTGGTTACTTAGTCTCGTAGCTTGCGTTCCTATATAAACCCATATAGAGTAACATACTGTAGTATGCTTTGTGCCCAGCATTCTTCCATTCCGGTTCCAACCACTCCTGGATCTCCATCCTATAAAATACTGCAGCATCAGCAGAAAGACGCATGTACAACTTTCGCAAAAACCCCATCAACAGTGCTGTAAGTGGTTCTGGTTGACCAGTAGGTGGCACTCTTTCTTCTGGATCAGATTTCCTGAACCACTGCCGCAGTGTGGTGACTGGGGAAACTGGGCTTTGGGCAAGTACTTGTACCATACTTTGGATGAGACGTTCAAATAACTAACTGGCCTCCCGAAAATCGCCTCCTCATTTCAGCTGGTTAAGCGGTTTCTCACTTCACGACCCGATCTGCGGTGCTGTGGAGCTGCGGGTGCAGAGCGGGTGCCAGGATACCACCGGGGACGGGCTGCATGGAGTGGGTCCCCTGTTATTAGTCAAGCACTTTGGCATCCTTTGGGTTGAAAAGGGCTGGACAAATTATACTTTCCAACTGAGCAGACTGCACTAGCGATTGGAGCTAAATGTAGACATCGGGTAGTAAAATCATTTCGTCTAGATCACACGTCAGGATCACAACTGCTGCATCTGCAGTTGCTAGTTGTGTCACAAAAATACCGAAATAATTCTTAACTGTTTTTTGGAAGGCATCACACCATATGTGCTTAACCGGACTTATCCTCTTCTGGAAAATACACCCACTGGTTATTCCGTGAATTTGTGGTTTTATCTATGTTCTGTTCTCTGGGAGACTTTCTTTTTTATTATTCTTTGAAAAACCGTTGCATTTCCCGGCATTGTAGAGCTGGAAAGACGCTCAAAGGGCTGTCAGTGGGGCCCTTCCTAATCCCTCTAATGAGAAAGACCTTTAACTACTCACTCACGCCTGGTGTACCAGGAGCCCTGGGGTGTCCTCTCACTTAGGGATAAATGTAGCCTCCCACAGACTGCCCGACTGCTGCACAGGCTCACAGTGCGCTGCCACAGGACTAGGAAGAGCGAACCAAATACAGATCTGTGTATATAGTATCCAAATGTAGCAGCATTGTGTTTGGATTTCCGGAAGATCTAGAAAGTTTTATCTGTGCGCAGTTAAATCTATTTCTTTGTGCTATCCTCTTGTAAAAGTGTGCTGTGGTGCATTGGTGTGGTCTTTTCGGTTTTACCATGATTTCACTGTTCTTTGGCATGGCTGTCACCAGTTTGTATCATCCCTTAACATTAATTTCTATTCTTTACCACAATTTCACTGTACATTGCTACAATTTAATGTACTTTTAGCTTGGTAAAATGCAGAATATCTTCACAAAGGTAGGGAAAGTAATCGGTTTAGTGTTGGTTTTGTGATTCTCTTAATGTTTACCAGGATCTAGTAGGGACAGGGGCTGCATATATTAGATATCCTTTCATATCGCTAAAAGGAAATATAACTATATATATTAAATATAACTACATAAGGAAATATAACCATATAACTAAAGGAAAAGTGTTTCCTTTCTGCTCCTTTCAGCATAGAATAAATCTTTTACTTTATCCTTTCATAACTGCAAGGTTTTGTTCGAATCCACCTCTGGCTTTAAGGAGAATGGGTTTAGTTGCCTCAACCTGGATCCCATTGAGCACCATTTCACATTGAACGAGAAGATCTTAACTGGGCAAGATTAATTCAGGGGATTACTGTGCTTAATAGTAATCGCAAGCACTGTACCAAGCTGTAACCTGTGCAGTTTCATAGAAAACTTCAAGAAGCTTAGACAGCTAAGAAATGTTCAGTTTTCTGCAGTGTTACAGTTCTTTTCGTCGTGGCTGTGAGGAAGGCGGGGGTTTGTTCCTATAATCTCATGGAAGGTATTATATCAAAAAAATCATTCAGCCGGAGATGAAGAAGGATTTCCAGGGTTGGTGAGAAGGTTTACTCTGGGTGAAACGTGGAGCTCTGGCTTCTTAGTCCAGGCTGCTGTGCCCCTTGCTCAGGAAACCAGAGATGTCTGTTTCTGTGTCAGAACCTTCCTGGTGTCACCATGGTTCAATAGAAAGGGTCCAGGCGAGTCGGACCCCTGTCCAGGTTTCTCTGAGGAGACCCTCGCACATCCAGTGTCGCTATGCTGCATCGGTACTGTAGTTCAGAACTGACAGTCACAGCCAGCTTGTGATTGCAATCATTTGAAAGCTCCAGGGGCAGGAAACGGAGCATTTCAACACATGCTTTAAATGAGCTGTGGAGAACGTCTCAGAACCTGCCGGTATGTGGGAAATAACGTTTGTACAGGAGAGGTCGCGCAGCCTGTCGTTTGAATTGAAAGTGATGGTACAGATGGAATCACAATTACAGCACAACCTATTTTTTTTTAAAATGTCAGTGATTTTTTTCCTTGAAGGCGTGTTCCCCCCCGAGTTCCTGTGAGGGTTCTCAAGGTGTTACGGTCTCTGCCTTCCTTCCAGAAACATGCTGGCACTGGGTGTCCTGTGAGGGACTGGTGTCCTGTGCAGGGTGTGGCTCCACCATGCATCCTGGGCAGCTGGTTGTCGTGATCCCTTCTAGGAATCAGCAAGTCTCGGATAGCGGACGTGTGCGTGGATGATTGTATTGTCACTCTTTCTTCTTCCAGTTGTCGTCAGTGTTTGATAAGAAAAGAACGGACCTGCCTGCACAGCGGGGGGTGACCCCTGGTCTTCCTGAGACAGACACAACCCCCCACCCCCGCCTCTCTGCCTGGAAAATAATGAGCTAAGGTCAGGGACACAATGGCCTTGTGTTCTGGAGCCTGCTCCTGGGCCTTTCAGGAGAGCTGTGCTTTCGTGTCACGCATGAGTTCCTCTGAGGTTTCGATCTGGTGCAACTGGTTATTGAATCCAGTTAAATTTGTTCTAAAAAAAGTAAAATAGTTTTAAACCAGGTGAAGTCCTTATTTAGTATCGGGGAAAAAATGATAATACGGCTATTTGTTCATATTTCTTAATCCCTGTTGGATGTTCTAAATGAATATCAATCGATATCAAAATGCTGATTTAAATATCAATATCTGAGATCGTGGTTGGGTTTGCGCCTCTTTTGAAACTTCAGAATTCTCCTCAAAAGCATTTGTTTCAAATTAGACGGGCCACGTCGCAGGAATGGGGGACGAGGGAGCTAACAGCTTACAGCTAGTGACTGAGCGCTGGAGTCCGCTGACTCTACACACTGAAGTACAATCCTGCTCGTGAGGACCATCGAAAACCCTGCTTTATACAGTTTCCTTTTCAATCCAAGCATGCATTCCTTGCCATCTGTTATTTATATACGTTGGAAATCTGAGACCCTTCTATAAAAGGAGCAGTGAACCATAGAATTCACATCAAGCCGTGTACCTCTAACAGGCCCTCAGTCAAAGGACTTTGGAGGGGGTTTTATCGCTCATATCTGCGCTTTGGGTGGGAGAGCTACAAGGGTGTATGTGTCACAGTTTTTTAAACAAAATCAACTCGGGTCTGAAACGCTGTCATCATCACAACAACAAAACACCTTCGTTTTCAAGGAAGGTTAAAACACTGGGGCTCTTTGTGAAGTCTGGTCTGCATCTCATGAATCAGTGACCTTTCTCGGCCAGTCGCATCCCGAGAGAGCTGTCTGGAGACAGCGGAATGGGGGAGCTGTTGTCACACTGGGATCCCCTAGGACTGTCTGCAGAAAACTGTCCCCCTCTCCAGAACTGGAGGAACACTCAGTGGGCAGTAAGGGGTGGAAAGTGGGGGTTTAAGATAGCAGAGAGGCAGGGCCGGGGAGTGGGAGGGAAAATAACCAGCCGAACATGATCCGTCAGAGAATGCAAGCAAGCAAGAGTGAGTGTGTGCGAGACAGGATAGGCTAGTTTGGATAATAAATATAAGAAAGTGCCCATTTATCTCCTGGCTTTTCATTTTTATTTCTGTTTTTCTGCTTGTACCAAAACCAAGGACCAAGTGTTATTATAATAATACAGAAATTATAACATACGATCAAAGAAAAAACGATACTTTGTGCAACACAATTGCATATTTTGGCAAGTAAACATACACTCAAATTCTGCATCCAGTAGACGCAAAACCAGATTAAATTTTCTAAACATTAGAGGGGTTTGTTGATACCCGGATATGTAGTTAAGACTCTTTCTGGACCTGGGCTTCTGTGGCAGAGAAAAAGCAAAAAGGTTAAACATTTTCTGTCTCCTACTGCATCATGATTATCTGATCATCTTGGCTTTCATTGTTTTCAAGTGAAAGATGTTTGGCAATGATGCACTTGTTACCGGTTCTGCATTTTCTAAACTGGTCATTTTATTTATTGTTTCCCTTTTTTCCAAAACGATGAGGATGTCAGAAGTAAATGCTGCAGTTTGATTTTTAATGGAAAGTTCCGTGTTGTTAGAGTTGATGTTTCCTACTCACTTGTTCACTGAAGCATACTTAAAGAAGGTACATCACAATGAATGGTGGAGATGAAAGGTACAAGGGTTTGTTCGTTTTGGCAGCAATTTGTAGAAGACTGATAAAGGCAGACATGGAGGCTTTAACACAGTGTTGAGGTGTAGTTGTTTTTTCTTGTATGCTGTAGCTGGACTATCAATTATAAAAGGTACCTGGTGATTCTCTAGACCAGCAGTTTCCCTTTCAGTTTCCAGATGTTCCGCTTTTAGATGTATTTTTTTCTGCTTCATTATATATGGAAATCCAACAGAATAACAAATAATCTGACTCAGGAAACACTGGCAACGTAGACACCTTACATGATATGAAATTGCTGTTCATGCATTGCAGTGTGTGTGCAGATAATGAGGAATTTAACAAGATGGCTGGTTCTGTTTTGCTAGCTTCAAAGACGGGTTTTCAGACTGGAGCGATGACAGCTGTAGCCTTAAATTAGATTCCATGCCGCATTGTTCCCTTCTGCGGAAACCCTGTTGTAGCTCTGTGGAGCACCAGGGGTCTGTGGACTTCAATGTGAGCACCGCTGGTCTAGACCTCAAAAAAGCCTCTTGTGAGAAAGGAGACAAAGAGCCTCCTAATTCATTTCCCAAGGTGGGACAACAGATGGAGCACAGTGAACATCGGTGAAGCTATAGAGGTAAGATGAGTTTCAATACTGCCTGACATTCTAATGCTCTTTCCAGGCTGCGGTGAACAGTGATGTAGCCATGGATGGACTCTCTGAGAAAGACAGTGGCCTAGAACTCACTAATGGCCATCTTGGAAGCAGCCCACTAACAGCCTCAGAGCCCCCTTCTCCTCTGAGCCCCAAGCAGAATGGGGGTTCCATTTCTCCGGGTAAGTTATGTTTAAAGTTACTTTATTTAGATGTCAACTGTCGCTTGAATTTGAGGAGGTAGACATGGATTAGAGAGGCGTGCCAAAGGTGCATACTTTATTGATTTGAACTCCACCAGCAAGATGCTCTTTAATCAAGAGTTTTAATCAATTTCCATTATAGCTAGGAAGCTGATGTAGCCGGGTTTGAGATGTTTTTTTATTTTTGGTGGGGTTCTGTGATAGAAATCTGTTATCAGCTGTTTGTAAGGCATCTCTGGAAAGACAGTGTGTGTTTTCAACTATATAATATCTGCATAGTGTTGTGAGTATGGACTAAATACTGACAAACCTACACACTTACAGGTGAAGGTGATTTCACTGATACATGATGCCAGTCATGCTTTGATTAATCTCTTATCTATAATAAGAGATCTCTTATCTATAGTTTCAAGATAAAAACAGTCAACATGAAAACTAATGAAAAGGTTGGCCTCAGATTTTCTACGTCAATTATATAGCACATTTATTATGTGTTTTTGAAAACTATCAAGTCAAGGATGCTCATCAGTCATGAGTTGTGAACATCTGAAATAGGTGAGAGTTGGAATATGGAAACAGGAACATCCTTAGGTAAGAGCTGTTTGAGGATTGCGGACCACAGTAATACTGTAAACCTGCTATTATATCAACATGAAATCCAATTTTTTTTTAATGCAGATGTTGTAAAGAGATAGTTCCAAACAGGATAAAAGAAATAGGTTTTTCTGAGTGAAACAATAAACCCCAAATAATCTTTAATTATAATAAAGAAGTAGTCATCTCTTGCTCTTGAATTGAAATCGCGCATTGTTCATTGTGATGAATTGGGTGCAGGCTGCTCAGGAGCGTGTGTCATTGGTCGCCTTGTTTAACTGGCCTGTGTCATCTGTCCATGACAGAGATCAACATGGACAAGCCATCCAGCTGCAAGAAGAGGCTGAGGAAGAATTCTGAGCTGGAAGACGAAAGCGCATGGGATTCTTCTTACAGTGAGGTACAGCCCTTAACTTACAGTAGAATTGCAGACCTAGTTTTTGTGTTCTTCTTAAAAAGATTCTGAAATCACATTTTTGTTACCCTCAATGAAGTGGGCTTCATTGGCTCACAGATTTTGCAGCTTTGTAGCTCCTTTTAAGAGAGTTAGCGGAGGATGAGAAGGGTACGTTGCTTATTAATGACACAGACGGCTCTCGAGTGCCCCGTCAGTCCCTGGTGTCTTGTTACATGACAAACTGAGGTGCCCTGCGTGACCCAAGTCCACAGCTAGTATTCTCCCAGCTTCGTGCTACTGCTTGAGAAGTCCCAGGCTCCCCTCGCCAGGCAACGTTTTTAAATCTGATTTCTTTTTTTTTTTTTTACAAAATGAATGGTCCAAGTATTATCTGAGAAGGATTACCTGATGTGGGTTGATGGCATGAATTATCGCTCATGTTCAAGGAGAGAGTTGCGTCAGCATGCATAGGCTGCCAAGGAACAAGTGTATTTCATGCTGAAAAGAAAAGAAACACAATGTCTTCTTCACACCCAAAGAAGGCTCCACATCCTAAACGTTGTGTTCCTATTCCACATGCTGTTCTTTTTGTTAATTATTGTACAAGTGATTCTCTTTCAAGCTGAACTGCAGTGCAGATGTTGAAATACAAGGCTGTAGAGACAAATTGACTGAATAGGCAGATATTCTCATTTTTCCCAACACGGAGATGTTTGACAGCCACAGCATTGCACTACTCTTCTTCATCTAGTTGCCAGGAAGAACTTGAAATTGTCCAGCTGGTGCCAGGCAGTCATAACACACAGCAGGAATTTCATACGCTCGCAGTTGGAATAGTTCTCCGTCTGGTATTCTTCTATATGAAAGATTGCATGCCTCGGCATTTACCTGTAGTACTGGTTCTTCTTCCGTGTCAGTCGCTTGGCAGCGGTCCCAAAGTGTCGAACACATCCCCGTTGAAAGTGAAGAACAGTGTGCTGGCTGTAGCCACAACCACCGTGTTTTTTCTTTTGTTGTTTTCTTTCCAATTACTGTCCAAAATACTGTCCAGTTTTCCCTGTGCTTTATTATTCTTCCTTCAGTGTTGACAGAACAGAAGCTTTGGTAATGTCACTTTTGCTGCTGGGTGTTTTGTCCACCAGCTCGTGTCCTCTGTCCTGATTGATCGGTTGTGAGGCGACAGGAGCTTTGGTCAGTTTCATTACTGACAGCCATGCCCTCTGATGCACTGCTGGTGCAGCTGTTGTAGGAGAATGTGTTCTGGATATCTATAAAGGAGTAAGAAAAAGTTATTCGCATGGTGATATTCGCATTGCTTTGCCTTTGATAAGGTTCCAAATGATAGCAGATTCAAGACAAAATGGTTATGTTGTAGTTAGCCACTTAGAGACACTGGTCTAAACTGAGTCATTAAAAAAGGCAAATGTACTGTATTGTTTGGTTTTCTGCTGGCTCAGTCATATTGTAAAAAGGCTTCTGACGATGTGTCAGGGCTGGATATCCTGTTGAAAAGTTTAGTACTTTTTTGGAGCGCCATTTTGCGATTCACTTGTGTATGACATTTCTATTTTGGTAAGCTTGTTTCTCGGCATCAAGCCCCATGTGTTTCTCGCTGTTGGAATTCAAATAAATGGAAGGATTTGATTCATTGATAGGAAAAATCCCGGGGAGTGGCAGGCTGGGAGACCAGTCTGAGACAGAGACCGCCTCCTCGGACGATATTCCAGGCCGGACTCAGCCCCCATGGCAAGCCCAGGAGCAGAGACAGCAGCCTGAAGCCAAAGCAGGATGAGAGCAGCTCTCTGGTAGGTCGTGAAACCCCTCACTCTCAGGCAGGTCACTTCCTGAATCCTTCACTCCTGCTGAGCTCAGAAATAATTCACTGAACCATTAAACTAAGCAATTCTTTGCGCACTTAGAAGGTTTTTAAATGGCGATTCACCTATTTGAAGTTAATCTGATGTGTTTGGTAGGAGGCTTCAAATATACGGCGGTGAAGGAAGCGTATGATTAATTCAGTGAAGTGTACCATTAGGTAAAAGACAGCTCCTCTGGAAGGCAAGCCAACAGAAAAGGGGTCACGAGAGACCAAGATGTCAGAACTATGCTAAGCCCTCTGTAGACAGCAGACAGATGTTAGTTGTGCAGAGAACCTTTGAGTTTTGTCAGCTGCATCGGAGACAGTTTTATGTATAACAGAACTTCATCAAGTAGTGAAAAATTCTAGTAGATAGATCTGTATGGGCACTGGCAGGACTGTATATCCACCAACAGCTCTAGAGCTTGGAAATGGGTTTAGGAAGAGTAGATGATGGAAGGATTAATTCTGTGGTGTCCAGTTCTGGTCCTGCAAGGCGTTTATATCTCCATCTAAACTGTTAACTGCCCAGTTCCACCAGTTTGGGGTTTTTGTTACCTAGTTTAACAGCATTGTCTTGTTCTAAGGATGTCATTATGTGATGTGATTTAAATAGAGCTGTAAAGTGTGGGCAGCAGCCTTCCAGAAGCAGAACTGAGCACTCTTGGTTATTTGCTTATCTTTCAGTACATGTTTCATGGGGAGAGCTTAACAAAACGTTTGAGTTTTGAGGAGACCAAAGTAAACAGATTTACAAGGCTGTAATGTTGTGGTATATGCAAAATATCTGTGTTTGTATTGTCTGCAAGTGTGACTTGTTTTACATAGATCACTCGTTTGTATTCAGATTTTTACATTTTTAAACTTTAACATTAACATTTTTAACTTCTGCCAACTGTGTCTGATTGGTTAAAGGGTGACTTTGCTGGCTATCAAGATACTCTGTTTTGTACTCTTGAAAAATATGCAATTCAAATAAGGTCAAACAGACCAGATGTAAATCAGATGTGATCTGATCCTTGGTGTTACCAAGGCCAGATGAGCCAAACAGAGGCAGCTTGCTCCTGAGCTCTGGCACAGCCATGTGGCTGCATCCAGGCAGGCAGCTGTTTCCAGCTGTTCTCTCAAGTTTTACTTCCTGCATTTTGCTTCTTGGCTGCAGGGTCTGTCGCACATGTATTCGTCCCAAAACACGGTATGATTAACACAGGAGTGAGTCACTGCTGGCCCTGGGGCTATGCAGAAGTCACACGATCAAGATCGAGGTCAATCACATGTGTTACTAGGGATTCAGTGTGAAAGGTGTGGGACCAGATGCTTCGTAATTGAGTCAGCACATATTTTTTTGGTTGTGTTTTTGCTATAATGCCCTATAATATCTTTTGACTGTGCACTTTAACTTTATCCCACTATGAACAATTGTATTTCTTTTTTCTTTAAAAAAACATAGGAATTGGCAATTGTTTTTATCACATTGTCATTCATTCAGTCATGAGAAGACTCTTTGGGGGCATCCCTGTTCACTGTAAGAGCTAAACCTGCTAAACTAGAGCTAAACCTGCCTTTTGGGTGAGTTCCTTCTACCGTGGAACCCCTGTACAAAATAATCTTTAATTAACAAGAATGAAGAGATACATCCAAAATAACATGCTATCACATAGTTTTGATTTCCATGGGAATTTAACAATTTAACAAGGCCTGCGTGTCGATATATATTTGCAAACCTGCCAATATCAGCTGTTACAAATATAGCCTCGGTAAATGTTTTTTTCTTTAGAGATATAGTTCAATATCTGGTGATTTTAAGCGACGTCTTGTAAATGAAAAACACTTGACTGAGAAAGTGCTGCTCACTCCACAGCAAACTTGTTTACCTTTCCTTATTATTGGCACCTTTTGCATGGGGTTAACTCTGAGACACACAGACCTTCTGCAAGGCCACCACAGTCTGTGACTCCATTTCCTTTAGCCAGCTGTCGCGAAGCCACATGCTGTGACTCTTCCATAAGCCCCTCGCCTCTTGCAGAACCAGAACGGCGGCAGTCCCAGCGGCCTGCAAGCCCACCTGCCTGAGGCGCCCTCTCTGGAGCTGATGGAGCAGGACTCAAAGGACTCGGCCCAGAGCAGCTCCACCTCCACGTCCCAGGACACAGCCAGCAGCTCCGCGGAGTCCGGTTGCCAGCCGGAGTACAAGGTGACCCCCTGCCTCCACCCCAGGGCTCCGGCCCTGGTGCTGGAAAGACACTGCTGGTCTTGATTCCTGCTCTCGCCGACTTTACTGCGCCGGTCAAAATGAACGTGTTCCAGATCTAAAGTCAATGATCACATCAAGACTTCTTTAAGTCAAGGTGTCTATTGTGTGGGGGAGAGATCTCTGAGTTCATTTCTCGTATCCTTTCTATGCCATTCAAGGTTTCTGTTTTGCTTATAGTGCGCACACTCGCAAGTGTTTTAATGTTAACAGGGGAATTTAATTCACACTGCTTCACAATAGCTTAACCTTTGTCTTCACATGGGTCAGTGCACCTTTTCACACACAGTTTTCATCTTGCACTACACAAACAACCTGATATCTGTATGTGTAATGGTCAATGAAGTTATTTACTTGTTATAAAATAAAACAATGTGTATCATATCTAGCCAGCATCCTTATCCTTCCAGTATTTCATATTAATAATGTACTTCAAAGTCATTTGAATGTTCTTACTTTGTTATAACCAAACACCATGTTACAAACCCTTTGTTCTGAATTACATTTCAGTATTACTCCATATAATATAAACCAAGCACTAAAATAATAACAATATAAAAATACTAAATCGCTCATCGCTGTTAGTATGTTTATTGGATCTATTAGAACATGCACGCAGTCAAAATTATTTTTTTTTCTCATTTGTGATATTTTTGCTCTTATTGAATTGAAATTCAGATTAGTATCTTAAAAGTGTCTGGAATGTCTTTCGCAATGTTACTGATTTCAGTAGCAGTATCAGTCCCTTGCACATGCACCGTTGAAGTGGCCGGAGTGACTGATGAATGAATGAATGAGCAGTTTTGTTCACCCGCTGCCTTTGTCGTCCCCTCCTCTAGGATAATAAAGGCTTCGGGATTGGCGAGCTGGTGTGGGGGAAGATCAAGGGCTTCTCCTGGTGGCCGGGCATTGTTGTCACCTGGCGTGCGACGGGCAAGCGACAGGCGTCGCCTGGCATGCGCTGGCTGCAGTGGTTTGGGGATGGCAAGTTCTCTGAGGTGAGTCACGCCAAGACGGCACAGCGCTGCGTTCGCAAGCCCCTGTGCGTTACCCACCACGAGTCAGTTGTCCGCACTTAGCCAGCGCACTTGTCCGACACACACATTTGTGATGAATAGATGGATGAAAGTTGTGCTCCACTGTCTGTCACAGTGTGCTTTCCTCTCGTCCAGGTCTCTGCAGACAAACTCGACTCCTTCATGGCTTTCCCCAAGTATTTCAACCAAGCTTCCTACAACAAGCTGGCCTCTTACAGGAGAGCCATCTTTCAGGCTCTTGAGGTAAGCTGACCCTTCGATGCCAGATGAAATCTAAAGGCTTTTTGTTTTCCTGTGTCTTGGTTTGCAGCAGTAAGATCTTTCGAAGAGCAGCTCTGGAAGTTCTGGGATCCACTGCGTTGCAGGCTGGAGTGTGTTAAACTCAGTAATGTGGAGACCATCTGCAGGCAGCTGGTCTCATTAACAAGGGGAACACTGCTTCCTTATCACGTCAGGAGTCACTGGGTTTCCTTGTAGCAGGCTGCAGGGCTGGAATTTCACCATCAAAAAATAATTTTGTGTGCTTAAAAGCAGAAATAAAAAAAAGACACGCTCTTATCAGCTTCAGGCCCGTCTTATGTAATTGCACGAAAAGCAAAGATTTTCTGGTTTTGGTTGCAATGCGTGTTTTGGAATATTTTGAAAGGGGGCAGTTTAGTAATTCGATTTACAGCTGTAGCAAATCCCACTGTGCAAACTGCTGCTGCTCAACAGCTGTCTGCTGCTCCCGCCACATTTCGAGGTGGCATGCTGATCAGCACAGCGCACAGGCACAGGCAGCTCCAGTCCTTTAACCATTAACATCCTTCCAGGATGTAGCAAATGCTTTGGTTCTTCAGCTACATTCTCTGTTAATGCACATAGTCCCAAGTTCAGTTCAGGAATGCAGTGTCATCTAGTGGTTAGATAAGAGGATTTAAAGCTTCATCAATTAGCATAGTTTGCCTCTTTTTTTTATCTGATATTGAACCATCTGTTTATTGTGTAGAGCAAATAGCCAAGACATCAGCGCATGTCAGACAGAAATTACAGTGATAATGTAATCCTTGGTGGATAATGGTCCCTTCTTTATAGAAATTGGGGAACAAGCCGTGATTTTATGGACTGTGTGTGGTAATATGATGGAATTATATTGCTGGAATATAGCCTAGCATTACTTTAAACACAAAACAGGAGTTTATTGCTTTGCACCATTTAATTATATTGAGGTTTTGTGTTTATCCATCATAAGGACAGTAAATCGAATACATTTGTATAATTGGTGTGCGTTAATTAATATTTTATGTTGTTATTCTTGTATTGTTTATGTATCATCTATTTCATAGTATTACCCCAGGGTATTTTTGAAATACATGCAATGTTTCTGCACCTTTTTGTTATATCATTTAAAGTTCCTTTTTTAAAATTATCATATGCCATCACAAAGAACTGAACGCTCATCGATCAAAAGCCTTGGTCAGTCTGTATGTTATCATGTCCTGGTTGAGGACATGATAGATTCCATATGACAGCCTGGGACTCTGAAAGTGACCGTGCACGTGTGTGTGTTTGTGTCTGTGTAGATGGCCAGCACCCGGTCAGGAAAGACCTTCCCCCTGTGTGAAAATGACAGCCCTGAGGACCAGGTGAAGCCCATGTTGGACTGGGCCAATGGAGGCTTCCAACCCAAGGGCTTGGAGGGGCTCAAGCCCTCCGAGAACACAGGTGAGACCTGCTCTCCGCCCCTGTCCACATGGAACAGTTTGATTTAGCTGTGGGCTGCAAGTGGAAAATGAAAACCTTTAACTTTCACTCACTTAGCTTCAGATGCGCCTGAAGTTAAATCAGTGTGTAGAGTTCAGTTAGGCATAGCTCCTTTACATTAAAAAAGCAGACAGTAGACCTGTGGTTTGACTCTGGCTATAACATGTTCAGCTGGCTGAAAGAATTTGTGATATTCTTAGACAGCTGGACATTTAGATAATGATTTCTGTCATTTGTGATTGATATTCCTATATCATGTTGTACCCCTTTTACATTGTCTCTTTAAATATATGTTGTGTTCTTGTTCTTGTTTTGACATCTATTGCAACACAAGAGGATGGTTAAGATTTTCCTTGCATTAAAAAAGGCCCTTGAAAAATAATACTTTTTACACTGAAGCCGACATTGAATTTATTCTGCTAACTCATACTTTGATGGCCATTCAAATAAACTTGCTTCAAAACTGCACGGATTTGTGCTGTGACTTCTCACATCCCTACACGAGCTTATTAACTTAACTCAAGCATTCCTCCAAATGAGGGTGAACAGCACAGGATCTGAAACTGAGGAGGTTGTTGCTAGCTTCTGACCTGCAGTGGATTAGAAGAGCAACAGGCTGAGCAGCTCTGTTCTAGAGCATAAGAAAATGGTTACAAAGGAGAAGAGGCCAGCTGGTTTGGTAGTTAGTAGCTGACTGATCCCAGGATCTCATCCAGCTGTGTCCTGAAGGAAGCCAGTTTTAAATGCATTTCCACATAGTTCCCACCTGTGTCCTCTGGTTTGTGTGTCACTGTGCATTCTGATGAAGCCCACTGGGCCTTTGAAGGTTTTGAATACTTGTGTCAGGCATCTAAAACGTGTGGTGCACAGCAGTGCAAAGAGGAACAGAATTACAATGGATCTGGTTCCTGGCTTGGATTGGGAGGTGCTTTATGCTTAACGATGGTTTCTGTGTCTGTGTCAGTGACCGGCTCTTTGAATCACCATGTCCTGGAAGTCAGTCTGCCCGAATACTTTCCCCCGGCCAAGAAACAGAAGCTCTGCAAACCCAAGCTGGGAAGTGAAGAAGACTACAGCAGAGGTGAACACCCAGTCAGGGCTTCCTCTTCAACATGTGCAAGAGGGACTGGCACAGCGGCCTGTTTATGGAAAACCTGTGTAACCTGGTAGCAAAGGCATATCAGGGAATAAACATTTTGGGTTTTATCAGTGTGAACCTCTGGTTTCTATTGAATGTAGAGGACGGCTGCAAAAAGACATAACCAGTTTGATGTTTTCTGATACCCCGTGTTTTCCCTTTTGTTTTGCTTTTCAGAACAAATGGTCCATGAAGTTTTGAAGAATAACAGAAGTATAGAAGGTAGAGCTGAAACGTTCTGTAAATTTCCAGATAAAAATATTTCTCCTTTCTTGTGTCACTGTGGCGCTGCCCTTACCTCACCTGTGAAAGGCTGCAGTGATACTCTTCTTGAGGTGACTGTAAGCATTAGAAACACCCCCGATATTGTGAACCTTCTTCTTCAAAAAGTTTGTTGCTTTTGCCTAGTGGCAAGCCCAAGCTCTGCAGTGGGATGAATTGTTGATTGATCATGAGCCTGTGGCGGTAGAGATGAGACCCTCCCACCTACTTTCATGCCTTGGCAAGACAGGGGACATGACATCAGCGTCAGACCAACCCTCTGTGTGTTGGGGTCAACAAGTCTCATCCTGGCTCCCGTCAGGATGGGTCTGGTGAAAAGACGTGTGAGTAAGTGTGTCTTGTAACAGCCCTCCCAGTGAACCCATTGTTAAGATAACCCCTCCTGTCCTTGGCGATGAAGATAACTGTCATCACCCTCATCCCTGCAAGGCTTAGTGTACTGTGGGACTGAAGTAATCCTTCTGAACAACAACAACGGCCTGCGAGATGTGAGCAGTGACTCTTAACTGATGGCTATTCATCTTTCTTCACAGAATTTTGTCTCTCTTGTGGGAAAACACGAGCAGCAACTTTTCATCCACTTTTTGAAGGAGGTCTTTGCCAAACCTGCAAGGTGGGTGACACTCAGCAGGGATATTGTGTTTGGGGAAGTTTCTGAAGTTAGCAGTAGGGTTAGGAAATGTTCTCACTAATCTGAGTGCTTGACAGTAAACTTTTGTTGAAGACAATAGAATGATAGAATTAATGTCACTGATTGTTGTTTTAGCCTTCACTAGTGATTAGTATCAGAGCCTCAGAAATGACAGATAGACAGTCTGCACTCAGGTATACATCAGTGATGTTATAAGTCTTTGTATTAATTAAATAATTATTTTTATTATTCAGATCTTGCACTTCATATCACACATGATTTCCATCTACTCATTCTCTGTATGCATTTCCCACCATTGCAGGATTTAAATTGATTTGATTATTGATTATTGATTGCATGCTGGAAAACAAGCTCTAGGTCAAAGATCCACAATTGTCTTTAAAATCACATTTTTAGAAATCCCATTTAATACTCAGTAATCAAAATTTATTTTTTGGGGTAGCGCAGTATTTTTTCTATTACTGCAGGCTGTACCAAAATTTGAAATATTAACAAGATTATTATTTTTGTTATAGCTATATAAAACCTATAAAATATATATATATATAAAAGCTTTGTTATAGGTGAGAAATAAGGGTAAAATGCCTAGTATCACACATAAACAAATTACAGTTAGCTGAGTACACAACTGCAGCTTATAGTTATATTATAGTAACAAAGGGGATTTGTTGAGGTTATTTGTTTACATTATTGCAGTTTTATTAACATGATGTTTCAGTACCTCCTGTGAAAATATAAGTCAAGATACCGTACATTAGTAAGTGAATTATTTGTCATTGTGTTTAATACTCAAAAGATTTTGATGCAGTTGTTCAGAATTGCAACAGGTTTTATTTAAATGTTATATATTTGATATACAGGAACAAGTAATAGGTTTATTCCATGCTGAAAAAAGAAGAAAGAAAACGCAACGTTTCGGCTGTGGAGCCTTCTTCAGGTGAAGAAGAAGGCACCTGAAGAAGGCCCCACGGCCGAAACATTGTGTTTTCTTTCTTCTCTTTTCAATATGGAATAAACCTATTACTTGTTCTTTTGCAGCCTAGGCATGCTGACGCAGCTCCCCACCTGAACTGCTATTCGATATACAGTTCATACGACATATACGTGTTTATTTTAACTAACATCCATCCACTTTCAGTGACAATCAAGTACAGGGGCACAGACAGCTGGAAATAACCCAGTAGACAGTGGGTAAAGGTCACGATTTACTCTGCATTGCCAGGCATTCATTTAGAATATTCAGATTATTTTGTTCTGGTTGAGTGTTTACTGTAAAAACATAAGGTCTTAGGTTTCTCAAATGCGATGTTCAGATGTACACCTATTGTTTAACTGTCTTAAGTGAAAACTTTAAAGGGCTGGATACCTGAGTGTTGAATGTGGAATGATTTTAATTTCAATCATACCAAACCAGCTGTCTTTATTACAGAAACCATTTTATTCCAACCAGTATATCTGAATATATTCTGTTCAAATTTCAATAGATTTTTTATAATTAAATACAGTGTTTTACTGCCTTGGTTTTCCTTAAAGAAATATCATCATCTGACTATTTTCTGACTACTTGGAAGTACATTTAGATTTAGAATACAGTTTAATATGCTGCACTTACAATCAAGTCATGAACCCAGCGTGTAATATGAAGAGCTCTGAATTTGGAATTCATATCCATTACTCTTTCTACAGGCAGTGTGTAATTTTTACTTCTGAAGAAACTAATAGCTACAGATATTGGGTAATACCGGAATAGTTCAGAAAACAATTTGTTATTTTGATCACTCTACACGAGTCTCAACATGAGCTCCTGAAATTGACTGATACGTCTTCATTGAGTCGGCATGATAACTCCCCTGCTCAATAAAAAATATATTGAGTTTTTTGATTTTTTAAGTTATTTCATATGACTGGAAGCTCACGTTACCTGCCAGTGCATGTTACCAGTCATATTTACTGCAATGATTTATAGCCTGTGCTGAAGAATATAACATCCTATAATTCAATACCTACACAGTATAATATAATGGGAGCATGACATTGCACTCGTGTTCATTTCCAAACATTTTAGTTTAATTAGGATTTTTGGTCACTGCAATTGGTGCTAAACAGGGGTCACAAAGCAGGCACAGAAAAGAAACATATAATTGTAATATAATCTATTAAACTCAAATCTGTTCTGGCCAGGGTAAGCGATTGTGTTTTTTTCCTGTCACATGAATTCCTTGTGCACCCCAGCCTGAGTGTTACAGGCTGAAGCCACAATCCACTGGGACAAGATACTGTAAAAACACAGATTGGAATGGCCTTATATTTTTCTGAAATATACGTTTTCCTTAAAGCGCAGGGTGCAATAACAGCTTTGCTTTGTTAATGAAAAACATTTCCACAGTATCTAATTCAATGTGTAATGTTCACTATTGATAGTAATCAAATAATATGATAGTATAGAAATGTGATTGATAGCAACCCAATGATACACTGGTCTAAATAGATAGTAACCACAATAATAGCATGCAATTGATAGTATGCAGACAGTATGATGGTATTGATATCAATATGATTGAAAGCAAACCAATTGATATGACAGGAGCAATAGTAGATGTGATTGATAGCAACCAAACACAGCATCATCCTCACTAAGACCCCAGCCATGCCCCCTGTCTCCACAGGATGTGTATTTAGAAATCTCCTACATGTACGATGACGATGGCTACCAGTCGTACTGCACTGTGTGTTGTGGAGGCCGGGAAGTCCTGCTGTGTGGCAATGCCAACTGCTGTAGGTGGGTAATACCCCGTGTTCACCTCCTTCTGGACTCTCCTGGAAGTGCACGTTCTAAGGGCCCCTATGTTAGCTGTAGGCCCAGTCCAGGAGTTTTCTAGGCCACAGTTCAAAGGACGATTTCTAAAGACGTGGGATCAAATGGCTGAAATAGGTCATTTAGAGATCGTATGGGACCATAATCCCAGTACCCTTCAGCCCACAAAGATCAGCGATTTCTGAATTAAACAGATGAGTTGCTTATTTGATCAGTAACTCGCGGGTCTCCCCCATGGTTAAAAGCGGCGACCCCTGCTCTAGACTCACCGCTGTGGGAAACGTCTGTTTCCTGTGGGGCATGTGTGCTGCTCAGCCCCTGCCTGTCTCCCAGGCGTCCCACACAGCCCGCTCCGTCAGCAGATCGCTTGCTCGTGCGGCCGTGAGATCCGTCACAATTGGCTGCAGATGTTGAAACCTCCAGATGTAAACGATAACCCCCGAGGAGCCGTTGAAGCTAAAATTCCTTGTTGGTGCCTACGTTTTCTGACTGCATTCTTGTTAAGAAAAAGAGAGTCGTGCCCATTGGACTCCTCCCCACTCCCGTCCCTCCCCCCAGGTGTTTCTGTGTCGACTGTCTGGACATCCTGGTGGGTGCCGGGGCAGCGGAGAGTGCCAAGGTGCTGGACCCCTGGCGCTGCTACATGTGCCAGCCGCCCCAGCAGTACGGCGTGCTGAAGCGCAGGGAGGACTGGAGCGTCAAGCTGCAGGAGTTCTTCGTCAACGACAACGGCCAGGAGTTTGTGAGTGGTGACGGGGGTTCGGGGCCACGGCGGGCTGCGTTCGCCTCTCGTCTCTCACCACAGTGTGGTTACCCGCTAATCGTGGCACAAACCTCTTTTGCAGGAGAGCCCCAGAATATACCCTGCCGTTCCCGCGGAGCAGAGAAGGCCTATCCGAGTGCTCTCTCTGTTTGACGGCATTGCCACTGGTGAGCAATTTGCGGATTTGGAGAGGAACGTCTGTGTACAATTTAGTGTCCTTTAATACTTCACTTTAGTACATTAGTACTTTTTGTACTTTACTTGTGCTTAGTCCAAGCTCAGGGGAAAGGTCAAGTGATTACTCCAAGGGCTGACCAGTAGAAACTTAACTGCCAGGGTCTTTTCTCCTAGAACACTCTTCCTTTTCAAGAAGAGGCATTTGTTTCAAACTGAGAGATGTTAAGCCAGTTGAATATCGTATATAGCAACTACAGAAAACAATGGCACAAGGAGTGTAATCTACAGAATTCTCCCCAATTTCAGCATTGATGCTGAAAAGCCCTCCCTTCTTCATATTCTTTTAGTTTTTTTATTTAAAAATATGTGATATTGCTAATATATCTGTATATTACAAAAGAGGAAGTATACGTTTTGTGTGATCTTAGTGATATTGTAGTAACCGTAGTTGTAAAGTAATTCAAACTGCAACATCTATTTATGAAATTGTCATTCCAAATAGATAATGCATATATTGGCCGTCTCCTTTATTCACGTTTACAAAGGTTTCTGCTTAATAAGCACAGAGTCTGCAAATGTTGTTTCTTTAGCACAATAATGGAACATTCAAAAAATAATACGTGATGACATTCCATATAATCCTTTAGATGTAACCATAACAAAAGCTGCCAAAGGTAACACGAGAATTTGGCAAACAGTCGTCAATGACAATGCTTCTTAATCTATGAAAATGTTGAGATAATGACAACACATTTATGAAAGCCCTGTTATTAACTGTGAGTGAATGCAAGCTTAATGAAGTGCAGAATGTGATCTGGTTAACAGGTAGACTCCACCATAATGTATTTAGTAATTTTAGATTATTTTTGTGTAAAATTGTGTTTTTAGAGACCTACAGTACCTAAAATAAAATTGCTGTGTTTTCCATTTAACCTCTTGCTACATGGCAGCTTGCCCTGTCTGTATGCAAGTGAACTGAAAACCTGAATCACATTATTGGCACGTTTGTGTGTTTTATCTTGAGATGTCACTCTTTGGTCTAAAACTATATATGCCTTTGTGCATGTTTTGCAGGGTATTTAGTTTTAAAGGATCTGGGATTCAAGGTTGACCAATATATTGCATCCGAGGTGTGTGAAGACTCTATTTCCGTAGGAGTCGTCCGGCATGAAGGAAAAATTCAATATGTGCACGATGTGAGGAACATCACAAGAAAGAATGTACGTAAAAGATTTTTTTTTTAGTTAACTCGCCTGAGGCGTAAAACACACCCGACCTGCTTTCATTGCCTTGCTCTCAGAACACTTGCAAGAGAAGCGGTTTTTATCCCAACTTTTCCTTTGCCAGATGGAACTGACCAGGCCACAAAGTTTTCTGAATGGAATAAGTGTCCCAGGGGGCTCAAGCAGTCAGAGTGCTCACTTCGAGCACGGGCTGAACACTATGGCTCAGATGTCTCAGGTTCGAGCTCGGGCTATGTCACTAAATGAGGTTGACTGAGTTTCACTGGAGAGGCAGTGCCAGTTTCCAGAATGCTTTTGGGGTTAATTAGTTAGCCTAGTCTCTCTTTTGAAAATCAGCAGCTCCCTGGGACTTGTCAGAGCTTATAGTGACATCATTGAGAGGCACGCTGTCCCTCCAGTCATTGTTAACTCTCCTGTCTGGCTCTATGGAGCTTGTACCATGTCAAAAGTGAATGACCATGGAGTTGGGTATGCTGGAGGAGTATCTCAATGTCTTTTTTTTCTTTAAGAATTGTTATAAACGGGTACAAGAATCAAACATATCTAAGATGGATAAGATAAGATCACTTTATTGGTCATATACAATTTCTTGCATTAGGAATTTGTCTTTTTCGCATACCCCAGCTTGCTCTCCATGAGACACACAGACAGGCAGTGAGAGAAGCTTGGGGTCAGAGTGCAGGGCCTTGGTCAGGAGCCCAAGGGAGTAGGATTCCTCTGCCAGCCGCAGGATTTGAACCGCCAGCTTTCTAGCCACAGGCACAGATCCTTAGCCACAGAGCTCCGCCTTATATCTTGTCCAAAGGCTGCAGGCTAAGTAGATTCAACTGTAAATTAAGTACTAAACACTGAGTCGATATCATGACGTCATGCTCACAGGTTGGGTCTCACGCTTTGCAGAAGAAACGATCAGAAAGCATGACCAGTTTTTCAGGTATCTTTTACAGTGGGCAAAGATAAACATCAATGGGAAAGTACTGAAAAGAACCAGGAAGAATTAGAAAACATGAACTGCACTGTACTGGCTGCAGGTCATGGGAAAGATACAGGTAGTTGCCTCTACATTCCACATTACCTGGTGAGGGTTCAGCTGGAGGTGATCTAGATCGCTATGGAGGCACACTGTTCACAATTTACAAGTATGAAAAATATTTTCTTAAGCTTGATCAGTGAAAAAAGCCTAGAGCAGTGCACTCTGATCAGTGAAGAAGCTATATTACATCAGTACCTCCAGCCACGACTTGTTTTGCAATGCTGAAATTATGTTTCTGCATGTTTGGATGCAAATGTTTACATTTGAGGATAATTGTTCAGTCTATACCTGCTGGATACACTAATTCTTTTTACTCCTCAAGATACCAGATTTCACTTTGGTCCATTTCGGTTTGCTTTTGGACTTTTTTTAATGTGCCTTGAGGTCAACCCCTCACTAAAGGCACTATATTAATCCTTAACTGTAGTGTATATGATTTAAATCCTGCTTTTTCTTCTTGTTAAATGAACAGGTCCATTCAACTAATTTCTGTTTACTTTAGGTCTGTATTGATGCAGCTGTACTTGTTACTTTATTCAAAGTTACAACTGCTGTATGTAGAATACACCCTGCCCTGATTAATTTTATTTGTTTAATGTGGCAGATTGAAGAATGGGGTCCCTTTGATCTGGTTATTGGTGGAAGTCCCTGCAACGACCTATCAATCGTGAACCCGGCCAGGAAGGGCCTGTATGGTAAGAAAGTTAGATGCAAATAAAAGCTTCATAAATGTTTCACAATCTAAATGTTTACTTACATAATAACTGAATAAGCTGCTCACAGAGTAGTTTGCACGTATTGCATGCGTACCCACAGGGTATGTTTTTGCACTTAAGGCAGGCTGTGTGTATTTCCCAGACGCCTTCCCCCTGTGTTTCTCCTACAGCATTAATGTGCGGACAGGGCACACCCACTAATAGCCCGTCCCCGGTAACTGTGCTGTAGAGTTAAACGGTAAGAAGCAAAGACGTGCTAATGCATAAGAATGCAGCGATGATTAGAAAGGGGAGGGGACCGTACAGCCCATTGTGTTAGGTGACGTAATTATCCATCAGGCCATCTTACAAGGTCCCTCCCACCCAGCTCCCACAGCAGGGTGGCTGCAGGTGTGCTTCCTGGCACCCACAGTGCTCTGCACTGGATCTCCTGCTTCTGCCTTGAGTGCTCCTGCGCTTGATATCTGCTTGGGTTCCATGTGTGTTGAAGAAGTCGCCCCATCCCCAGCCCCCACAAACACGCACACTACTGGCCTGTTCTCTTCCTGTTTTTTGGGGGCGGCTCTCCAGAGGGCACGGGGCGGCTGTTCTTCGAGTTTTACCGCCTGCTGAGCTTCGCAAAGCCCAAGGAAGGGGAGGACCGGCCGTTCTTCTGGATGTTCGAGAACGTGGTGGCCATGGGAGTGAACGACAAGAGGGACATTTCTCGCTTCCTGGAGGTAGGAGTCATTCTCGGAAGAGCAAAGTAAAACTCAATTTAAAATGTGCACGTGCTGTTTTTTCCCCTCACTCAGCCTTATAATTAAAATACCCTTGCTCTCCTGATATGGCTTTTGCACCAGCCTCAAAAGCAGTGTTGCTTCAGTTCTGTCACACCAGTCATGACTCAAGGCGTAGATAATGAGACACATATGGTCCATTTGGTATATATTATTGATTATATCTTATGCCAACATAACAAACAATTTGGGAAAACCCCAGCAATGAAAAGTTTTGTATCAATAAGCTTAATACAGTCATTATGCAGAGGAGTTTTAAATCAAAAAGCTTAATACAGTACTGTGTAGAAAGTTACAGGAACAATACAATTCATTAGATAAGATCACTTTATTGGCCATATACAATTTCTTGTATTAGGAATTTGTCTTTTCGCATACCCCAACCTACTCTCCATGAGACACACAGACAGGGAAAGAAGCTTGGGGTCAGAGCGCAGGGTCAGCCATTTATACGGCACCCCTGGAGCAGTTGGGGTTAAGGGCCTTGCTCAGGGGCCCAACGGAGTAGGATTCCTCTGCCGGCCGTGGGATACAAACCGACAACCTTCCAGCCACAGGTGCAGATCCTTAGCCACAGAGCCACCGCTCCGCCCATTGATAACTATTTGTGTTTGTGTTATGTGCTGCAGTGCAACCCAGTCATGATTGATGCCATAGAGGTATCGGCTGCACACAGAGCCAGATATTTCTGGGGCAATCTTCCTGGAATGAACAGGTAGGTGTGTTTTTGTTGTGCTTAGCTGTCTAGTTAGTGCTGCCTGTTGCCAGACCCCCTGAGAGCATGGCTTGTTTTGACACTCTGAAGGTGATATAGGAGTTGCACAAACATGTCGGAGCCTTCAGCATATTCTAGTGGGAGTTCCAGGTTGTCTGTTTTCTAGTAATTTATCAATGGTCTATAAACTATTAACACTAACAGTTGGGTGAGCATTCAAAGCATTTTTCACAGTCACTTATTTATATTTAGTAATAAATATCATGTCAAAAGCATTTTCTCCAAAAATGCCATAAGGACATATATGCAACCTACAACCTTTATTTAACTTTACATGAGTTTAAAGGCTCTACACCATGATGCACAGTATAAGTAACATCTTGAGGTGTTTCTTCATCTACGAACAGTTCGATTAAATCACAGATTTTAGAATTGGGGTTAATGAACTTGTGTTGTAGTGATTTTTATCTCGAAAGTGGAAAAAAGCTTTAACATTGTTTTTTATCCTTAGGCCTCTGTGCGCTTCAGGCATGGATAAGCTGGAACTTCAGGACTGCCTGGAGCATGGGCGACTGGCAAAGGTGACGATTTTCATTCTTAGACATTTCAAAGGCAGGTCTTTATTATAATAGGCGCATAGCTGTTACTATGCAAATACATAAAAATATGCAAGTTAAAATGCTCCTCTTAATTTGTTCCCCGACATCTGGTATCGCCTCACGAGGATGATCAGTCGGAGTTGCATGTTCTGACATGATATAAGCAGATTAGCCATGTGGGTGATTGTTTCCTTTCTGAAACGACAGCCCTGGGTGTTTTGAGTACTGTATGCCCCTGCAGTCAGGAGGTCATTAACGTCAGGACTGCTACAGAAGCACACCTGCCTTTATCAACAGCTAAACCGATATTAATGATTAGCTTGAATGTACAGCTATTCCTGTTTTGTTCTCAGATAATTTGCCTCACGCACGAATAGGATAACATGCTTTACGTTTGTTTTTCTTAATTATGCCTCTGGACCTGATAAAAATGTACAGGCAGATTGCCAACTGTATAGAGGATATGTGTTTGAATGGGCAGATTTCCCAGAAATTTGCCCCCAATGCAGTTTTTTTTGCAAGCTGTCATAAACCACTCTGTAGTTCTGGCAGTAGTTCAGTGAAACCGAGGGAAAGAAAGATCGGAAATGATAGTTTTTAACCAAACTACATCTGTGCTTTATGCATGTATAAAAGTTATGTATTATACAAGGAAATAGTTAACAGCCAAAGGGAATCCCCTACATATCACTAGATATATTTAACTTGGAAACACTGTGTTGTGTAAATATTGTATGATTAATATTTATAGTGTTTATTTTTTTCATTTTGCAAATTTCACATTCAGTTGTCTTTTCACTATTCATTCAAAATGTGTTATCCAAAACAAATTTTCCTAATTGGCATGCCTTGCTGACACATTTTTTTACGAAAGTAGATTGCTTAAAAAACAGTTAAATTAATTCACACAAAAACAATTGGATTAATTTAAATAATTTGTGTAATTAAAATTATTTGAATTTTTTTACTGTACACATATCCTAAGGGAATTGTTTTAAAAGCAGCACATTTAACCCAGAACAGTGATTCCCCACCAGTGGTGCGCACTTATCGTCCAGGGTGTTGTGATGTTAATAGGGATACCCACATTTGAGCCACAGTCAACTCCTCTACCACTGAGGTGCACATGCATGATTGGAATATAGAGTCAGCCTCCAACTATTATTATGGTACTGATTTAAATATTTGTGTCTTCTGTTAACTGCATGGAAAATTCTGTAAGTCTTTGGTAATGCCAATGAAGTTATTTGAATTTGTAAAAAAAATCAGCGTGACATTAACATTGTAACATTTGTGACTATTTTTAACTTTGAAATGGAAAATAAATCCTTTAGTTATTTAGGAAAAAACACCTGTTTTGATTAAACAAGGTTATCATGGTAAGAAATAGTCATTTTCATAATTATAGTGACGGTTCCCACATTTGTTCTCAGCACTGTATACAGTAACATGCATAATGCAAACTGGATGAGGAATGTGATCTTGCTTCAGCAGTTTATTGAAAAACTATGTGGTTTCCCCCTTGTTGAGCCAAAGACAAAGAAGCTGAAGAAAAATGTTACTCTGCATGTGACTGTTTTGCTTGGAAGTTATTAAACTAAATTAAAAATGCATCTTTACCAAATGGCACTGTCACTAAGTTGATGATATGGCTGTGGATATCGTCTCTTATGTCGCTAAGATAGTTAAGGGAGCAAACAAAAATCGCCTGTCATCTTGAAAAATCTACATATAATGGTTGTATTAATAAGTATCCATTTTTTTACTTAACTTTTTTTACTTTTAAAATTCTGCATTCTGATTCTCAAACAATTTACTGTAGGTATTTTAGCTAAATCCATTCAGTGTTATTCCTGGTTGTATTCTTTTCTGACAATACCATGGAGCTGTCTTATACAGCCTCACATAGATATTTAGCATGATGATGTGATTTTTCTTTCACTGGAGGTGATTAAACTGACATTGCGACACTGAGTGTTGACGACAAGACTCGTGCAAATGTGAGAAAGATAAAAATGAGCGTTTTTTTTATCAAGTGCCATAGCTGTTTGTCCTTGAAGGTGTTTGTTGTTTTTCTGCAGTTTGGGAAGGTACGCACCATCACCACACGGTCAAACTCCATTAAGCAAGGGAAAGACCAGCACTTTCCTGTGATAATGAACGGCAAGGAGGACATTCTGTGGTGCACAGAGCTGGAGAGGTAAGTGCTTTCACTGTAGGCATTAGTCATCAAGCCGCAACCAGGGACAGATTTTGTGAGTCTCCTTACTGTGGTAAACTACTGTGTAGCTAAAACCTAAGTTACATGGTGTAGGCATGGACAAATTTTAATAACTGAATTTTGAAAATCATTTCAATTTATATTGGAAAAATACAATTTAGATTATAGTGTATTTTTACAAGCTTGGTAACTGTTAGTGATAAAATTCTGTTTTGTGTAGTCATTATGTGAAAACTAGGCTTTTAATCAAAAGGGGGAATTTTGTATTTAATTCCCAGTATTTTCTGTTGTGTGCTTACAACTTCAAATTTTCTAACTTATTTGGAGTGCAGTAACTAGTGGAGTACTGCAGGGATCTGTACTAGGATTACTGTTCTTTTGAATGCATATCAATGTTCTTGATTCTGGTATATTATTAAACTAGTCAAGATAGCAGATAATACAAAATTAGGAGGATTGGGAAACACTGAGATTCAAAAAGGCTGAGATAAACTTCAAGACTTGGCAAACACCCAACATTTAATGGAGATAAGTGCAGGGTGTTGCATGCAGGTAGCAAAAACAAAAACTAAAAACAAAGTGGGAAACACTGAGATAGAAGATGCAACATAAAAAAGACTTAGGTGTTTATGTTCACTCATCATTTATGTTTTCTAGACATTGTGAGGAAGTGATTAAACAGGTGAAAAATGTTAGGATTGATATCAATGGGTGTACGGAATTGGAGAAGATTATGAGGGGAACTCAGTCAGGTATACAAAGACATCAACAATATCAACCCAGTGACTTTCTTGAACAGTGAATCACAACAGAGGATACAAGTGGAAACTGCGTGGAAGCACCTCTTTTCTCAAAGGGTTGTGGAAGTGTGGAACAAAGTATGTCAAAGTATGTCTTTGAAGCTGATACCCTGGCTCTTTCAAGAAACGAGATCCTTGGATCAGTTATCGAATAGGTAGCTGCCAAACAAGCTACATGGGCTGAATGGCTCTGTTTTTTTACGTTCTCATTACTTCAAATATGTATCATTGGAGAAGTGAAAGAAATATAACACATTTTCTTATTTCTGTCTTCCTAACAACAAAATTAAAAACACTGGAAAATAATTATTTTCTAAGCTGACATGTTCCCTCAGCAAGGTGGACAGTTCTTTGATTACCTCATGAAGTTTTGATATATGTATAATTTTTAGTATAACATCGTGCATAGCCTTAAATGTTTCTACAGGTCAGTAAGATGATTATTTACAGACTCTCAGGGGAACAGTAATTCTAATTCACTGACCTAGTGTTGCTTTGGTTGCCTTGCCTTGGGTATATGCTCAGATAATCAGCAGCTTTGTTTAATTTAATCACATCATGCAGACCAGAATACAATAAACACAACTTTTGTGCTGTTGTCTTTACACTAGGAAAACTTTATCCAATAAACATGAATTAATGCAGAGGCAGAATGTAGAGGCTGTAGTGATTGGTATCTGCATGAATAATGTAATTAATTACAGATTCTGAGATCTTTAGGACTGCAGTCCTCTTGTATTGCTACTTGTGAAGGAATTAGAGTTACTGCCCAGTTATCTCTGTATTTCAGAAAGATAATGTAGAGGATGCAGTAAGTCATAGTGCAGTTCAGTGAAGGTTTGAAATTAGTTTTTTTAAATGTAAAAAGGCCAGGAAACACCCCCAAAAGACACACCCAAGATGTATCCCCCATGGTGCTCTGAATCCAAGCAGTTTTGCAGGATGTTTTATAATCCAAGTACAGCTCTGGTCACCCTCTATCATTACCATAAGTGGGTGTTTAGAAGTGATCACTTCACATGCATTAGACACATGGCACAGTGGCTGTTTCTGATAAGGTTACCCCTGCCTTTCAGCTACTCCTGAAATGTCACATTCCCCGGCCAGGTCAGGAATGATTTCGGGTCGGGTTCTGCACCAGATAGTAAAGCCCTGGTTGATGCTCAACATATGGTGCACATTTGGGAATGGAAAGGACTAAAATGTTTCTTTAAAAATAAGCTTGCATTCTGAAAAAATCCTTTTCACAGCTGATAAATCTGTCCAACTCTAGAGCCATTTGTCTAAAAACAATACTATAGAGACCTCTAAAGTAGGTACTTGATGGGAGACTAACAGCTCTCTTTTATAGTTATGTCTGATAAACAGGGCCTAATCTATTGGAATTCCACTAAGTTCTTAGGAATTCTTGACTAGTTTGTGCACTGCCAAGTCAATCTCAGTAATATTCAGCTGACAGCATAGCCTGTATGTGAACGGGCAAGGTCTGGACCATGAGGCTGGGCTTTATAGCGAGTGCCCTTTCTGGCTGAGACACTTTCAGATCGCCTAATTTTGCATGTTTATTCAGTCTGTTGTTTGAACAAAGATAGCCTTTCCGGTCTGAATTTCTAAAGTTGGCGTTGTTCTGTTTTTTTCAGGATTTTCGGGTTCCCAGTGCACTACACTGACGTGTCCAACATGGGTCGGGTCGCCAGACAGAAGCTGCTGGGTCGGTCTTGGAGTGTCCCTGTAATTCGACACCTCTTTGCCCCACTCAAGGACTACTTTGCCTGTGAATAGCTATGAGAGAATTTGTGTGTGTCCCATCCACAGAAATCTACAAAGCTCAGATACCATAGCACCTCTGTATGAGGCTGCAGCTTTCACCACAGGTAAATCGTTACCACTGAGCTCCATCCAGGTGATAAAGTTAATGGAGAAGCTTTTAGGCTGGATGTATGATATATTACCAGTAGCAGTACTGTAGATCTAACACATCTTGGTCTTAGCACTTTGAATGCTTAAAAAGCTTTAACTTTCAGTTCATTTTTTTCACACAAGATATTGAGAAGGATGAAAAGGCTTTTCAATGCTTTTTTATCAGATATTTTATATTTTGTCCACTCCAAGAAAGTCATTTTGATTTTTATCCACCAACTAAACATTCAGTGAAGAATGTTGTTTTTTTCCCCTCTTTTATGTGAAGCCAGAATATTTTTTTATGTGACAAAAATATTACATTAACAGAGTTTTGCATTAAGGCTAAATTTGTGTGAATTGGGTTACAATGAAGCATTTTAAATATATATTAACAGATTACTTTTTAATTTAAAATAATATAATATCTGCAAACAGAAATCACTACCAACTTGGCACATGTGGACTAATTGAGTAGAACATTAGCTGCCTGGTGCTTAGAACTGTTACAAAATTGTTGACTTAAATTCCGATCCTCAATTTAAAAATAAGAAAATGCAAAAATTAATGTGTTAAATTCATCTTAAGGAGAAAAAAAGATTTCGCCATTATATTGTTTTTCATTGATCATTTTTAAACTAAAGGTCTATATTTGAGGGAAATACAAATGCATGTGCCCTGGTTGTGAAGAGCACTCGTTTTTGTGAGATGTAGCATGGCTAACAGAGAACAAAAAATCACTAACTTTAGGAAGACGGCACCATATCTGTGATTCAATAATCATGCCAGGGTATTTCTTCCCAAAGTCTTTCTTTAATTGTTCTTTGAGAAAATATTTTCATTTAACACTATTGTTTAAAGAATACTGTACCTAAAGAGAAATTGTAATCATGGGTGTCTGACAAGAAGGACTTGTATACAGTATGTGCAAAGTGTTAACAGCACATTAAAAGTAATCCTGATATTTTCAGGCACCCTTTTTGTTAGCATCATCTAAAATATAGACAAATGTAAAAAAAAATGTTTTTGCATAGCTCATTGTCAAAAGGCAATTGTCATAGAATCTGAAAATTCTAAAATGACACCACCTGCCTTGTTGTAAATACAGTGCCTTCCAACATTGATGCACAGAACACCTAATACAGTCATGAAGATAGCTAGCTGGTCCAGGGACAGACTTCTGGTAGGCTGGATTCTTGGAAGCAGTGGAAGTTGCGCATTAAGTTTTATTGACTGTTCTCCTCAATAAAACTCCTGTGGAATAGCCACAAAAGGTGGCAACTAACCTGAACATGTACAGTATACCGGTCAGGCCTAGATAAGTGATAGCTGTTATGACAAATAACAAATATAACCAAAAAAGAGCATTATTACCTCCATTTTTCACAGTAAACAGGGAAAGAAACTTTCACTTGTAGCATCTTTAATAAAAACGTAAGAATTCTGCTTTTCGACAAAGCGAAAAAAATGTTTTTTCTTCATTCTAATATTACCTTGTTGCCTGTTTTTAAGTTAAGATCTTTCAGTCAGGGGGATATTTTAAACGAGACGTACTGTATTTTAATAAAAACAAATGTTTACAAATTAAAATTTCCCTCTTAACTAAGAAAAAGATTTTGGGGATACAGTATACAGTCATCTTGAATTACATTGCTCTCTAATGCTTAGAGGCAGGTTATTATTTTTTTAAATTGAAGTAAAGCATATAAAAATTTACCATTTATTTTTTATACTTTACCTGTATTTTCTAACCAACTGTGTCTGTACTGTATATCTATCAATATAAAAGTACTGTATATGTTTTTAGAAAAGAAAAATAAGAGTTGTCCAGTTGTAACTTCTTTAAATGTAAAATATTTGGTTTAAAGATGAGCTACTTTTGAAAATATATATTTACAGTTTCTGGAGTGAACACATAGCGAAAACAAAAAAAAAAACATTTTGGCTGTCAAAAAAACACAGTGTCTTTGAAAGATAAATCAAAAATGTAATGGATGAATCCTTATTTGTGTGTTTTTCAACAAAATCGTATGCAAATTTTGGAAACTGGAATGAATGCTGTACCTAATGGCTTTGTAGAGCAGGCTCTCAATTTAAGTCTGAACTGGATGTCCTCTTAATTTTCTTTCTTCTAAAGGCAATTAGTAGCTTTTCTAATTGGTTTTTGGGTGATTCATTTCTGTTGGTGCTACTTTCTTATATACCCATAATTTTTAGTTCCTCTTTTAAACGTTTTATACATAAACCTGTATTTTATGTTGTAGACAACTCTGTTGAATTTATAGTGCTGTTCTTTCTTATGTTAATAGTACATTTTACTATAGCGTAGACTAAACCAGTATTTCTGTTTTTTTTATATACAGTATATATAATACTATTTTGTGTATTTTAACCATTTGAAAATCGCAGCTGAATGTATACTACTTTTGTTTAGTTTCAGAAAAAGGATACTTTTCTCCCACTGTCCTGTTTTTGCATTTTAAATACTGGATTTGATATTAACCAGTCTAGTTTTATTCTAAGAATAAAAAAATACTGAAACACAGGTTAAACCCGTAAGCACATGTGCTGGGGGTTGTTTTATTATTTTTGACTTTTATAAAAGGTTTTTACAAGTTTTCACTTGACGTGGGGTAATTGACACTATGCTCAGGTGCTATGTTTTGTCCGTCATTCCATGCTGCAACAATAAAGCTGATTTTGACTTGATTCATAACTTCCTGTCTCTTGTTTTTATTGGGTTGGTCATGAAGTTTATTGTGCACATTCGAATTGACCTTGTTTTCGCGTTTCCACGTTGCTGTTGATCCAAGATTTTGTTCCCTCTGGACCAGACTTGCTGCTCAGCCTTGAACACTTCTAGTCCAATCCATTGCAAAGTTCCTCTCCAGCCACTTCTGTATTGACCATCAAAAGGATTGATAACCACTTACAGCACTGCTTGGAGCACAAGTGAGTCTCTAGACTTTCTCAAAATAAAAAGGGTAATACAAACGGGGAAACTACACAAAGAGTTGTGGGAGTCTGTAACCACCTACCAAGAAATGTTGGTTGAGATTCTCGGAGCAGCTTTATCAGCTTCTCTCAATTGAAACCTTTCTTCTATCAGCCTGGACTGCTCTGCTGTGTTTTGCTACTATCTGCCCTCTCTGGCTCGCCAAATGTCTGAAACTGACTTCTCTCTGCCCATCCCTGCGTGCATCCAGTTTAAGGTCCTTGTCTTTACCTACAGCCCTCTGCTGTCTTCAGCCTCCCGTGTCTCTTCCTCAGACCACAGCTGCTCATTTTGTCTCCTTACTGCACTGCCTTCCCCAGCCATTGCTCCTCTGTGTGACCAGCTATGCACCCTCTTCAGCGCCACCTACCTGTTGAGATGCCACCTACCTGTCTTCTTTTTAGATGCTACTGAAATGGTGGCCAGCCTACCCAACTCCATTGGACAATTGTGCCCTGACCAGCTATTCAGTTCTATAACTGATAATGACATAGGATACATATAACAACCAATGTTGCTGGTTACACCAAAGCACAGTGTACTGCAGAATAGTGGGGAAGTGTTCTCCACTTATACCTGGAAGGTTGTTGCTTCAGATGCCAAGAAAGACACTGTTGTACCCTTGGGTGAGGTACTTCACCTGTGCTGTTCCAATAAAATAGCCAGTGGAATAAATGAGTACAAATATATGTTGCATTGCATAAAAATGGCTGACAAACTAGTCATTAAAAATAATTACTGGAATAGATTGGAGGGGTTGCATACAGTCCTATCTCGCCTGCTTTGCTTCCATGGTTTCACAGTTGACGTGCAGTTTAAAAAAAATATTTTCCGATTTCATTGATCACTCTGTGGGTGCCTCAGTAAACAGGGAGATAAAAACAAGACAGGTTAATTAAAAATTAGCTTTTATTTTCCAAATGGTTGGTGTACGGACAGCTGGTTTTAAGGCTCCTTTGTTTTATAGCAATGTAACGTTTGAAACGTTCTGAATTCTTTAATAAACTCTTATTATCCGTGTGTTTGTATTTACAGGGGTCTTATGCAATGACAACATGAAGCGATGATCTTTGTGCCTTGTATCTTTGTGTTTCCTGTCAGTCCTTGGTGTAGAATACAGCGTGAGGACACACCAGCCCTCTGAAGACACGGGTGTGGGTGCCTGTGTTAGATCCTCAGGTGAAGTCGAGTCTTCTGCAGTCTGCAATGTACTGACCCAGACATGTTTGCTTGTCCTGCTCCATGAAGTTGCCCACCCGCCCGTCGAACAGCACAAACAACGAAACTCGCCGCAGTCGTTAGTGCTGCGTTTGTGCTGCTTTAGTTTCCGAGATATAGCGCCTTGTTTTTTCGGGTAATCACGTGATTATCTACAAGGGAGTTTACAGGTTCCAACAAACTCGGTACTTGAACTCCTGATTGTGATGACAACAATGGGGGCAATTTGTTTTCAGAGTCTGTCTGATCGTACAAAACAGCAAAGTCACGACCACCAGCTCTTTCAGTTGTGATCTTTTGATCAGTTGCAGCCTGTTGACTTTGCAGCCTTTACACGAATTACAATGTTAACAGAGAAATTACTATGTTAGTTTACTGGGTTAGGTCTTTCTTTTAATTTTTAACCATGTTCTCAAAAATGTATTGCCTGTGTAACCCTTTGATTGGTGAAGAGACACCAGTTTCCAAATTACCGCTGGTACAACACGAGAGCCCATATTCACATTTTTAGGTATTAGTTTCAAGATCGATATAATTTAACAATAAAAAAAACAAAATTGAAAGCACGAGCATAATAATATAATGATCACAGACTTTACATTTCTATTCATTTTTGAAGTACGAAGCAGAACCTTAAACCTTAAATATACGATTTAGAACCCCTACCTTAAATATACGATTAAAATTGTTCAAATACCATGTATTCATTACAGAAAGCAGAGGAGACAGTTATATTGCAAATTAAAAAAAATGTATTTATTTCGAAGAGTACAGGACATTGTAAATCAATAAAGCCATTAAAAAAATAAGCAGATGTAGTTATTTTGCAAATTAGTAAAGCAATTAAAATTAAAAATAGATTCTCATTGACAGTAAACAAGCCACCTGGCGCTGCTGGCTTGAACAGCTCTCAGACCCGTGATTGGCTAAACCCCCGAACAGTTCGGGCCGCGATTGGGTGAAGAGTGAGAATCGACACTCTGATTGGGTAAAGCGTCACAGCGGAACTTGTAGATACATACATGTAGATACATAGGTGATGTTCTTCTTGGTCCAAATACTGCAGCCCTGGTTAACCGTGTGTGCTGTATGAGCACGCTGGATATACAGTAACACATCCATTGGTTTCCAATTACTAATCAAAGAGAAGTCGCACTGAGGTCAAAACTGAATAGCAGACAAAGAATGTCATGGCATCCACATCGCTTTCACGACTCCGATAGCATGTCACGATAGGAGTGCGCGCATCACGATCCCATTGCGACTGGCGAATCACTGTCATTGCGCCACTGTCACGACATTAAGTCCATGTATCGCGATATGACATACCCCGGCAAAAAATGCCCCACCCCATGTCGTGACATGGAGTCCATATATCGCGATATGACAAAAACCTGTCACACTCATGTCGCGACATGGAGTCCATATATCGCGATATGACATACCCCGGCAAAAAATGCCCCGCCCTATGTCGCGACATAAAGTCCTTATATCGCGATATGACACAAACCTGTCACACCCATGTCGCGACATGAAGCCCGTATATCGAGATATGACATATGACATACATACCCTCGACAAAATGCCCGCCCCCATGTCGTAACATGGAGTCCATATGTTGCGATAGGATGTTCCCTGACAGGATATACTGACCCTATGTCGTGACACAAAGCCCATATATCGCGACACGTCCTATCTGGGTATATCATGTCCTGATATAAGACCTTTGTTGCCACAGCTGTGCCAGGGTGGCATGGAAGCAAGGCGCCAGTTGTGATGTACACTGCCGCGATGTACATGCGAAGTGCATTGGATCCCTATCATGACATGCTGCGGAGGTCTTGTTGCGATGGTATCCCACAGTTAAGCGTTTGGCAACAGCGTGTCACGGTAGGGAAAGAAAAGGAAAAAGTGCCTTAGAAAATAAAAACCATAGATCTTACAATCACGGTGATTTTACATACATTACAACCAGAGGTTTATGTCATAGATGGTTAACTTGTTGGCATTCGTCATGTCTTAGTATTAATTCACATCTAAGGAGGGTCACATGTTTATGGATATTGATTGTCTTAAAAATGTAAGGGTACGAGCTAAACTGTAACAGAGCGCTTGAACTCGGCAGACGGGGTCACTGGAGGTGAAAGTCACCATTGATGCTCACGTTATCACCGGAAAAACAAGGCGCTATATCTCGGAAACGAAAGCAACACAAACGCTACTTTCAACAGCACAAACCGGCACAAACGCAGCACTAACGAATGAGGTGGGTTTCATCGTTTGTGCTGTCTGTGGGGGGAGGGGAACTTCACGGAGCTTTTACCTTAACCTTTAAATATTCAGCGGACTTGAGCATAACATACCAGAAGAACGTGCACGCACGTATGGGTTTCAGAGGTTGGAGCAAATGCATCGCCCCAAGGGTAATATCGAGTGAGGCGCCATGAGAATAAAAACCGCGAAGGTATTAACATATTAAGTTCTGAAGATCTTGTTTGATCCTTCATGATTCTTTTAAACTTGTATGAAACCTACGAAATCAGTATTCTATTTTCGATGCCAAAAGACACCTAATTTGGAAATTCGTGACTTCCCACAAGACTTAACACTGAATTGTTATAGTCGCATTACAGTGCTAACCAATTCATCGTACCTTTAATTGCAAGAATGGTCTGCTAATAAAAGTGTCAAATACAACGCCTCCCCTGTATGACATGAGCTGGAGTATATGTCCCGATTAACATTTTATTCGCAAAGAAATTTGGGTAGAACTGCTTCACAACGCAACACAGAAGACAGGCTGTTTCGGTAGCAATGAGCTGGAGAACCGTTCCCGCTTTTGGTGTCTTTACCCCAGCCGTGCGCTTGCTACACATTGACAACTCTTTCCAGATTTTCAAAGCTTGGTTTGCCCTTTCAGGTCTTCTCTTTTGAGATTTTTCTGGATTAAAGATCAAACACGATTTTAAGTGCCAGTGTAGTTCATACATCCCTTCCGTTTTAGCGTGATATTACCTGTCGACCATGTTACAGTAGGCTATATATCCATGGGTCTTAAGAATTAAGGTAAAATAACCGTCTGACGTGAAGCATTTCTTTAAAAAGTAAATGCATTGTAAAACCGCAGCTTAAATAAGTGCTCTTTTTCCATCAAGCCCTAAGCTAATTTGTTGAAGAAATACGGTCACTGGTGAAACATTAAAAGACACCTATGTATATTAGTATATCCTGTGAAAAAGGATATACAATCAAAAATGTTGATCTTTAGGCCTATAATTATTGCTACATGTGTAGTTTTGTTTATCCATCAATTGACACGTACGGTAGGAAGCATCTGGTGTGAATTCAGATGTAAAATTCAGACAGCCTATTCTATTGTGATAAATGCTTATTGCGGCAGTGGTGATAAGTCGTGTCGAAATTCAAAATATGTAGAATCCCATATCGGGCAATTAAGTAAATGTACATTAAAGGGTTGATCCTATACCATTCTTGAGCTGCACGGTCCTGATTTGCATGCAGTCTACATCCGGGTAGCGGCGGCGCTTAGCGGAACGAGCCGCCACGTGGCTGATCTCCACGCGTGCACCTCCTCAAGCCTTGTGCACGAGACCAGCTCCGCCATGTTAGTAACCCAACTGCCCGCCCGCCCGTCTGTCTGTGTGAAATTGTTCTCTTTTTGATTTCTAAAAATCATTTTGTTCGAATGATTAGAAAGTCTGAAAGACGGGCGCATTCGCAACTTCAAATGTAATACACACAATGTGCATTCATTCGTTTGTGAAGCGAATGAATGAGGTACCGGGCTCACACTGTGACTACACAAAAACTGGACGAAACAAGGTTACACATGTAAACCTGAGGTGCTTCAACACCTGTTTAAGTAAATTATTAGCTAATGTGACATGATACGTAAAATTACTTTCGGTGAATTTTGTGGCAGTGTCCTGGGAACGCTTTTCCAATGAGCGGTTACAATCCAAACATCACTATATGGTTTCCTAATCATTTCGAGTCCCAAAGCGTTGGTCTGTATTTTGAATTTCTGAACTAATTACTGACGTCATCGTCATGACAGTAGAGAAGAAAATACACCGTAGTACGTAACTGTTGAGCGTATACATACGGCTACCTGTAAAAGGGATTGGAAAACGGAGGTCAAAATTAAGTGAGCACGCAATGCACGAAAATGAAGCGTTTATACGAGCTAATTTCAACTCCTGTGATGAGATCGGTCGTTGTCTTCGCGGGGACCCGTCGAAGCGGATCGGCGTAACCCCGTTAAGCAACAACGTTGCAGGCCAAGTGAGCAACGAGTGCTCATTCGTGAAGGGAAGACAAATGCATTTTTTTTTTTCCCCGAGAAGGGTTTTTCACGCCACGAATCTCTCCGCATCGGCTGCGGTTCCGTCTCGTCTCGTCTCGTCTCTAGGGGGCAGCGTCGACACCTTCAGGGCATTTGCGCGGAAAACGTGGCTTCGCTGAAAAACGCTACCCCCCCAGATGCCGTGCATTGGCGAGCCCCTCATTCTGCCCCCGGTGAAGCACAAAGATCTCGCAACGTAGCGTGACGTCACTCGGGGGGGGGGGGGGGGTACTATAGCAAACGAGGAATATTTCCTGACAGGGCTGTCGGCGGAGAGCGTAGTGGAGAGGTATGTACGTGACACAAGCTTCGTATTTTAAATCTAATTTAGGTGTGAGCAATGGAAATACCGGTGCGGCTCACCTTCAGATAGCGTTTAAACCGGCGCCTCTCCACCGTGAGATGGCTTTGTGCAAAACAAAGGCACTGAAACAAAAGAGCGCCGGTATTGTTCAAGAAAGGCGACAGAAAATGCTGCAGAATGCAAGTTTTTTTTTTTGGGGGGGGGGGTTATATCTTTGCTAAATGGGTGCGACACATGGGCTTTTAATTGTGCAAAATACACAGCACAAAGGATTAAAAGCAGGGCGCTGCAATGGGGCTAGTAACGTGCGATGTGGCATCTTCAGAATGACTCAATTAATAATCGCGAATATAAAAGTTATCTTTTTTTTCAGTTCTGATCCGCCCGTCGCTGTACGAGTACGGAGTGTTTTACACCTTTTTTTTTGAACGCGGACAGTGAAAACATGCTCCTCAGATGGGGTGGGGGGGGGGGCAGGCAGTTTAGGTAATGTAGCCCCCTGGTTCATTAAAAAAAAAACCGTTTCTCACCAGACCATAGGCGATCTTATCCCCCTTCCCCCCACCCTCAAAAAGTCCAAATGATTTTGCTTTCCCTTATCCTGTATCGATCAATCGCCAGTGCATTTTCTCATTTTTAAAGCAACTTAATGGAAGCGGTGTAATATCACGTGTGTGTGTGTTTCTAGTCCTGCAGCGTACACTCTCGGGCTGCTCTGTAATCAGATTTCTGCTCTGTGTTACTCGGCTTCCGCGGGTATGGCTGCTAAGGTCTTATCTTCAAATGTAGTTTGGCGGCAAAAATCGAGCATGCGCTTATTTTTTTTTCCTCCTACAACAAAAAAGAAAAAAAAACCACCGGAGAGGGTGGGCGCTTCTGGTGTTTTTTTTGACTTGATGAGGGTGACTCGAAAATCGGAGACCAGTCGTTTAATACAACTGCTTGCGTCTGCGTGTGCAAGTTAGCTTCAGCGGTTAACCGGTTGTTGGTGTTTTGTTGTTCAGTGATCTGACAGCCGAGTGACAGAAAAAATTAGGGCAAGGGGTAAGATACACCACGTTTCTCTTCGGGTATTGCGGAATGGTTGCCGACAATAGATTCCTCCCGACTACTTTGAAAAGCAGCCCAGAAGATGCAGGGTCAAACGAGTTCAATTTCGTGTTCATTTTTTTTTTGAAAGGGTTTGTATTATTAGGTGCACGGCAAGTCCGTAAATCTGGTTCCCAGTGTAGTGTGTCATTCCTCATGCTGGTCGTTTGAAGAACAATAGGACTCGTCTATCGCCCAAATACAGCATCTCTCGGATTTGCCCAGATTAATGCCCGCAGTCTGCAGGCCGGCTCGTTGTCAGGGCAACCGGGACGCTGTTTGGACCGGGCCTCAAATAACGCCTCCCTGCTGGTCGTCTAAAAATGAACATTTCTAAGGGGGATAATTATGTTGCAACCCCCCACGTGTTCCTTTTTTGTTTTAATCCTGAGAGAAAGAGAACTACTGAATAGGCGAAGCTATAGAGCAGGCTAGGTACAGTTACCTTGGTCTGGCTGTCAACGGCGGGGGTATTTGAGGATAATTTGCTTGCCAGATTGTAAAATTTGGGGAATAATAAGTGAAACTAGCAATACATTTGTAGTCAAACGGGTTAAACTAGCCGGCGTTTTAAACCAGGCTGTCCAAAACGGAGAATCGGTCTTGATCGTTAACGCAAAGGCGCAGGTCCCCCAGGCCGGTAGAGGGAGCTGGAGTGATGCTTTGAAAAAGCGCAGCGCCCTCCCATTGGTCTCCATACTACCGAGTGGGCCAATCACGGCGCACGGAATTGTTTTAAGTACCGTCGTGCGCCGAATGACGTACAGCGTCTCCGAAGGCTCTCCCGTCCAGCACAGCGACCCCTGCGGCCTTCCAGGCGTGGGGGAGAGCCTCTGTGTGAATGACGCGCCTCTCCTCCAATCAGGGCACGACCGTGTGCTGCGCGGCAACGAATTAAAAGACGAGTGGCTCGAAGGTGGGCGGGACTGTTTATACTGCCTCTTCTGGGTGGTTTTACCTGCGAGAAGAGTCGTAGAAAAAGTTAAAAAAAACATCAAGGAAAATAGGATTATGAACCTTATTTAGATTATTATATTGTGGATATGTTAAGGAAAACACGGAACGGCAGCGCAGTAACTAAGGAACACCCCGTTTTCTTTCAGGAACAATACGTGCTGTTTTTATTTTATTTAGGACAAGATACATTTTTTGTACGTTATGCAAGTTGTCTGGGAACATTAAAATACATATTCAGAGCACATTTTGAAACATTATTTTCAAATTGTTCTTTTCTGTGGTGTCACGTCTTGTAGTATTTGTGCCGCATTTTCTTTTGAAATCGGGCCATACCCATTTTTGGAAATTGTGTAGCGAGTGGAATTTTTTTTTCTGAACTTCAATGTACTGTTTAAACTCAAAACATTTGGACTATTCAGTGTTTGCAGTTCTTTAATATTGTAAGGTCAGTGAATGATGGAACACGTAATTTCACGCAATTCAAAAACTTGAGGTTTTTTTTTTCTTTTTTGTGGCGGTGTATTGAAGGTTATCTGAGCGTTTACATTGGACAAGTGACTGTAGGTTCAATTAGTCTCTCTGGTTTCTTTGGAAGCTACTCGCGTTACCAACCAACTCCGTGGACTATGGAAGTAACGTGTTGTTCAAGTAGCGATAGGATGTACATGAATGAAAAACTGGAATGTTTTGCATATTTTCACAATGTACCTGAATTGTTGGTTGCTTTTTCTATACAAATACTTTATTTTTCTTAGATGGTGGAAGGATGGAAGGATGAATAAGCCATCCAAGCAAATTCGGCCTACCTTTGGCTATGCATCAATAAGATGTGAAAACCGTATGTATTAGGCACTGTGAAATACCGTGTGATTTATTTTTTTGTTTTCTCATTAAGGTTAATAATTTCGTATGATTTCCTTCTGCTGTTTCTTACAGTTTTGCAATTTAACCATGGTTTAGAAAAATGCGATTTAAACTGTTTTTTACCACCTATTAGAAATCTGCAGCAGTGTGACTTTAATTTGTTAGCAGCTCCTTAAAGACACTGAATGGTGCCGTTGTTTCTGAACAGGAAACAGATTTTATTTTTAGAAGGAGGTGTTAATCCAAGCCAGCAGGTTTGAGCTACATTTAGAGCAGCATCACCCAACATGTGGACCTTCCCATCCTCTTCACTGCTCTGTTTTGATACAGCCAGCTCCTTAATTGCTATATTGATCCTGCTACTAACCAATTAAACTATTAAGGAGATGGAGCAAACTATGCAATGAGGGGGATTGAAGGGGGTGCATGCTAAGCTCGGTGCATTAGAGGTCTGAATTCTCATTTGCAGAGTAAATTAACATAGTGTATTGCTCAAAGGATCTTAAAGTGCTGCACATATAGCAGGGCCCCTTCATCTGTCACTGAAACCATGACCTGGGTGATGCAAGTGCAGTTCTGCAAAACCAGCCCCACTACACAGATGAGGTGTAGAAGTGAGTTGTTGCTTCATCAGTTGGAGGGGGGAGCTGAATGGAACCATGGAGCTGAAATTAACTGGGATGTTTAGTTCACTTACACCTACCTATGAATGATATCATGACATATTTACTGACAACATCTAGTCAGGACCTCTGTTTATTTTTATCATCTGAAGGACAGGGTCATTGGATTGTAAATGATGGTCGTGGAAGAAGAGCATCACCTACTGGTCCACAAACACCACTTCCAGCAGCTGCCTGGTTTTCTTCAGAGCTCACCCATCCCATTCCTGATCAGATCTAGCCTGTCTAGCTTTTGAGCTCTGACAAGATCAGGCTACATGGTGTTAATTCTGCATTGTGCCTATTATACAAAGCTTGTTACCATAAAATATATTCTTTAAAATATTGCATTAAAATGAGCTAAAATTAGAGAATATGCTTTAACCACAAAATAGTGCCTGCCACATTCATCAGCTTTTTAGATGTGG
Source organism: Atractosteus spatula (assembly GCF_055471065.1). Classification (NCBI taxonomy): domain Eukaryota; kingdom Metazoa; phylum Chordata; class Actinopteri; order Semionotiformes; family Lepisosteidae; genus Atractosteus; species Atractosteus spatula. The sequence continues at coordinate 4,176,730 of NC_142724.1, forward strand.
CAAATGAATATGCAAGTGTACCTGGGGATGATATGTTAGACTTGTGATTTCTTTCATGATGCTATGTCGGGGTAATTCCACAGATCCAGTCCCTGGTCCATCAATCAGAGGTAACAATCTGCAACATAGGGTTCAGAATATCCCAATTCCACTATTGTCACCATGTACCAAAAGCCAGGGATTCCAGGTTTTATATAGAATTGAATGTCCTACAGGTAGCAAGCAGAGCTGTCACTTGGTGATAAACTGTGTCTGTGGTGGCTTGAGTTTGTCACTAAAAATGACACTTTATGCATGTGTGTTTTAAAGGCTGGGAAAGATGGCAGTGAATGTTCGTCTCACATCCGATGCTGGAGACAAATATGATCGTGTTGAGCTGTTGGCATGGCTCAACGATTCCCTACAGACAAAATTCACAAATGTCGAACAGATCTGCTCAGGTAAAGGCAGCACATCATTTCTGATTTTTAAATTTGTCCATTTAGTTTCTTATTCACTTTTTAGGGCTGAGGCCGCTATTTGATAAAAGTTAACAAACACGCTACCTATTTGTTATCTGTGTAACAAGTCTAATAATATTTTAAGCTAGCGCATTTGCAAATTCCATGAAGCAGCAGTGGTAGAAATGCCTTTAAAATATATACAGAAAGAAGATTCTTGATTACTATAATCAAATATTATTATATTTTCATCTTTTTATGATCTGCAGGTGCTGCCTACTGCCAGCTCATGGACTGGCTTTTTCCAGGCTCTATGGATTTAAACAAAATCAAGTTTCAGGCTCAGGAGGAATTGGAGTTCATCCACAATTACAATCTTCTACAAAAAAGCTTCAAGAAAACTGGTGTGACCAAAGTATGTTTTTTTGTGTTTTGAGATAGCAAATGATTCTGTGTTTTCTCTGTAATAATTTTAAGGTCTGAAAATGAATATTACATGATATAGGGTGTATAAACATAACAGGATAATCATGGAATATTCTGTTTATCAATAAAGTCTGGAGGCTTTGCTCAGTTTTTCTACAAATTCCAACAACATACATATATTTTAGAATATGATTATTCCTCACACTCTTAATTAGCACCAGTCATTGAAATTTCAAACTACAGTATGTAACATGACTGTAATTGTTCTTCTTTTATCCTTCTTTTATCACAGGTAATTCCTGTGGATGAGCTAGTTAAAGGAACCTTTCAAATCAATTTCCAGTTTTTGAAGTGGTTCAAGAAATTCTTTGATGCCAATTTCTACGGACAAATTTACAACGCGTTAACAGCCCGAGAAGGTCAGATTGTACTGCCAGTGACGGAGAAGCCTGTATCTCCGCCAAACACAAAGTCCCCCAACAGTTTCACTCGTGCCGGTAAGGGGCTACGTTCATCTTGTTCTGCAAATAGGCAGGGCAATTGAATTCTAACTTCTTCACTATAGTAGTTAATATTAGGTATTGGCACTTTTCATGGAACAAATGTAAGTTGTCCTAATCTCATAAAAACATAAGAAAAGGTCAAACAAGGAAAGACTGTTTGGTTGTTGGTAGCTTATAAGGCTCATTCAGCTGTTCTTCAAAAGATCTCAAGTAAGTGACGTGGTTGTTTGTTGCAGTCATCCTCCACATGCAAATAAATACCTCATGTTTTCATTTGTAAAAAAATCCTTACAGTTACTGTCTGTCAGAAGATCCTAGTTTCTCTCTTAATGCCAGAGTCATCGCAACGTGGGCAAACATGAAGAACCCAAGAAGGGACCGGACATGCAATTGTTACAAGTTGTGCCTTACAATTTTAGATGGAAAACTTTTCTTTAAGCACCTGGTATGTTTTTCTTTTAAATTCAAATGAACAGGGTTGTTGAGGAATTTTGTTACTAATGTGTTTTTATTTTAAATTTGCTAGGTGGAAAAGAAAAAAATGACTGTGACTTTGATGAGGAGTTACATGATCCAAAAACTAAACGGATAACTTTCCTTACACACTGGCAAGAGAGCTTTAGCTGGGTTCGTCAGAGTAAGCTCGGAGATATTTATGCCTACTGTGAAGTCTGTGACCTCAATATCACAATTCACCATAGAGGGCAGGTGGATTTGAAACGGCACCAGAATTCAAAAAGACATTTCGAAAACCTGAAAAAAAGGAAATGCCTGACAAATAAGACAAGTGATAACGAGGACATGTGCGGACGGGACTCCGTTACCTGTGGCGTCACAACCCTGAAGTTCATTAAGAAGTACTGCACCAGTCTGAAAAGCTTCACCAAAGTACGTGACGGATCCAGGGTTTCCAATTGTAGAGCAAGATATATCCTGGGACTGAAACATCCAAAAGACATCGCCTCCATCTGTAGCCAGACCCCGTACTGTGTTTATCTGCACCGTAATGTAGATGTGGGAGATGGTGAAAAGGCGGATGTGGTGCTCGTGGGCTTCTTCGACGAGAAGGCCGGTCAAAACAAGATCAGACTCCTTGACGTCGTACGGCCCAAAACGGAGACGGTTGCCTCCGTGACCTCTTGCCTCATGGAAACGCTGCAGAAGTCTGAGCTCCCAGTTCTCAACCTCTCTGGTTTCCACACGGATTGTCCCCCAGAAGAGGGGGCTGCGGTCCTCTCCAGGCTAAAGGAGATGAACCCTAACGTTATTTGCGTTGGAAGCCTCTCCCACTTGGCCAGCCTCGCCTGCAAGGCTGGAGTGGCAGCTTCCTCGAAAGACGTCAGTCAGTTAATTTCCAACATTCACACCTATTATTCCTCCTGCTCAACAGCCAATGATAACCTGAAGGAACTGTTTGCGAACATCGAGCCTTACCAAGCAGATTTGCCCACATCAACGCAGTGCCTTGCGTTCACTCATATCTTAAAGAAAATAAGTGACATTTGGCCTGACCTAATTTCATATTTTCAGTCCTGTGACCATAAGAGTGAGAAAGTCAAGATAATCTGTGAACAGCTAGGAGACCACCAGCTGAGGGCAATGTTCCTCTTTCTGAGCCATGCCCTTGAACCCCTGTGTGCTTTCCAGAGCAAACTGGAAAAACAAAATGGTGACCTGGCCCAGCTCCTGAAGGATGCCAGCGGCCTCCTGAGAACATATGCTGCCAGTCTTCTTCTTCCAGAGGCCGTGGTTAAATTGTTGAAGGGCCATGACTCCAAAGTCTTGGAAAATGAGAAAAACTATCTTCCAGGAACGGAGCTGAACATTGGCGCAGAGGTGGAGGAGTACTTGACAAAAAAACAGCAGGGCCTGGGGACTGTCTGGGGCGACTTCTTCAAGGATGTCGCTGTGTTCTACGCCTCCGTGACCGCACAGATTATGCAGAATCTCCCTCTGAATGACACGCTACTCAGAAACATTTCCATTCTTTTAAATCCCTCCTGCAAACTGAAGATCACAGGCAAAGTGGTAGCAGATCTTGCCACACATCTGGGCCTCTGTAAAATTCCTGAAGAAACCACTCAGCTGGTTGATGAATTTCTGGAGTATCAGCTCTTGGAAAATGATGAAGCCCAGGTGCTGCCTCCATCCCTCCTGCAGCACTGGAGTGCTGTCTTAAAGACAGCCTTATCTGGAACTAATGAGCAGATGTCCATTTTCCGAAAACTAATCTTGACCTTGCTGTCATTACCATACCCCAGCATGGAAGCAACAAAGGCTTTCAGTCAGGTATGAAACAAGTTCACATGGTTTCATTATGCAGCTTGGTTTTGTCTGATTATTAACCCGAATTGGACTTTCATTTAATTTACACACTTGTATTTGCTCTGTGTGCAACAATCATATAACTGAATTTTAACAAATGCAATGCTAGGTTAAAGGATAATACTGATTTTTGAGCAACACTGTAAAAGTTTGCCAGTGCAATCAATAAGTAAAGGCCTATCATTTGTCTTAATGAAATGTATAAAGTATAACTTTAGGTCAGGTAAGATTAAAAGCTAATGGTTTTAATGCCGAAACAAATGACCGTCAATCTTTTTTCACATACCACCTTATAGTCTTTATAACTGAAAAGACTAAAATAACCTTGTAAACATCCCTTTTCCTGTTAGACATCTTAATTCTGAACCTCAGTTTAAAGCTCAGGTTCAATCATGCAGCTCTTCTGTCAAACATCTGGACTGTTATATCACAGTAATCGCAGGTTTCTGAAACCTTCATACCATGTAAATCAAAGTGGAGCTGACCGTGCATCTACGGCTTCTTTTGCAAGAAATTAAGTCTTTCGCAAGATATTGATAATTTTAAACAGATGTCCGATATGTTTCTTCTTTCTTACCTTTTCATGGAAATAATAACATTTTTGTTCCCACAAGGATAAGCACATAAAATTGGTAATTCAGTGTATTGGCATCCATGCAGGAAGCATGCCCTCAGAGACGTTTTTGGATTTAGGCATTCTCTGTTCTCCTTCTTGATCTCCATTATACTCTGAAACTTGTCCTTTTATTTGCACCTGTTTGTACAATTATTTTGCATTCTTATTCTTATTTCAACTTTGAACCTTCCCCCCCCACTTAGGCATTTGAGAACGGGGATGTCTCACTCCTTGATGAGACGGTGACCGAGAGTGAGCTGGATGACACCAGGGACTCAGACTTGACCGCAGGGAATGATGATGTCATCTTAGTCGAAGATGGCCATCTGTCTCCAGAGACCACAAAGCATCCTAAGCGCTGCAACAGCTCTGCAGGCAAGCCTTAATTCCAGTTTTCTCAGATTTTTTTTCCTAAGGTCCCATCGGCAATATATAAGTGATCTTGGAAACTGGAATGAAGTTTCCAAACTGCCTTCAAAGACAAGTGGCTCAAAGGAGGAAGTTACAGGAATATGCCTATACATTCCTCATTTCTCCCCATGCACAGTTACAGGGTTTGTAGTTGAGGCGAAACACCACAATTGGCGTTGCCAGATCGGGTGACTATGTAACGGGGAAAAAAGAACTTAATGAACTCAAGCAATGTTCTCAGCCCAAAGACGGTAAACAAGACTGTTGATGTAAATTGTTCCTCCCTGTGCACAGTGCACAAGAAGTTTCTGTGTTTTGATTTTAATCTTGCCACGTTTTTATGCATGCAGGAGGACACAGCTGACATCTGCTGAAATGCTGTACAAGGCATAGAAGGTGGTTGGTTTTTCTCTGTGTTGAGTGACTGGTCAGGCAGTTCTTGAATCAATTGGCTACTTTCCTTTGCCACAACTCCCCTGCCACAGTAGCCTCACTGCATCCAAGGTTATGTTGCACCTAGTGGCTGAATAAGGAAGATGCCTCCTCCAAGATGAAAAAGATGCAAAGTATGCAGTCAAACAGAACAGAAAGAGACCTAATGGCCACTTGCTAAGTTTGAAGTTAAAAGCATATTAGCCATTGTCTTTTTTCAATTCTGTTTGTGTTTTGCAGATGTGATTGATCTTACCCAGATGAAACCCTGTGCTGTGCTGTTGAAAAAGATCAACTGTAAGGGAGGAATCAGAAATCCCAACATTCATTCTCTAAATTCTTAGTTTACTGCAGTGGCTTGTCTAGAAAGAAAGGTGGAAAGGGCACGTCCCAGATAATCTTCGAATATATTCGAATATATTCGAAAACCTACACAAGGTTTAGTGTAGTATATTTAGTGGTGGAAATGGGCCAGAATGACCCAGAATGCTGTGGTAGGCGTGACAGTTTAAATGGGATTGCATTGCATCCATAGAAAAGTTCTACAATCTCTCCTTGGCTCCACCACTGCCTTGGCCAGAATGGCCCCTGTAATCAGCCAGCCAATGGGAGATGGAGATGGTGCAGTCACCTGAACCATAGTAGAGGTTTGTTGTGCACAGTGAGCTGAATTTACCATCAGGGAGGACTAATTCTTTTTCAACTGTTAACTGGTTATACATTGAGATGGATGACATCATCTGTTAAAGAAATAGATGATAATACTAACAAGACCTAAGATCAAGACTAAGGCACTGAGGTGAAGCTGCAGGATCCGATTGTGATGGTGATAAACTGATGTTTGTGTGTCCAGGCACGACTGCTGTAGTGCTCTGCGGTGAACATTCTGGGTTTTCCCATTCAACACTTGCTTCCTTTTTCTGTAAAGAACACAAATGAAAGGTCTTTTGTGCATTTCGTGACTGTAATAACTGTTTGCTGCTTTGACTGAGCTCCAAGTGCTGTTTACTGATCTGCGTCTGCACATTATGTTCTTGGAGGCAGGGTTCTTGTAATAGATTACTTTTAAGTGCAATTACTTCTGTGGTTTCTGCTTAGGGCTTTTGTAGAGCGATCTTCTGAAATAAAGGGGCAGTGTGTCCTGGTCAAATGTAGGACTAATCAAAATAATGAGTCCTTTTCATATTCTGGTAATGTTCCATCACACTACACAGTGTTTTGTTTTTACTAGAATTTTAACTTGGGGCAGCAAGAAGTGACGATGTTTTCATTTTTATTGGAGAATCTTGGAACTCTGAAACAATCTATGTAGCATTAAGTAAGTTGGCGTGTGCGTCAGAGTGAAAGCTGAGTTTTAGTATAGCCCGTTCATCCAGATCTGTAACGGTAATTTTAATTTAAACAGCATATACCGCTCTTTGTTGGTGGTGGGGATATAAAATAGTCAGTAACTACTGAGTTCTACCTGGTTACAGTCTCAATATTCATACAACTTTAAGTCCAGCAAACCTCTAATATCAAGAGGCATGCAAGCATTTTAGTCCAGTACTCCTAAACATGTTGAGTAGGCCACAGTACCCCAAATTTAGCTTATAGAGTTTTATTAATATGTATTTAATTATTACAGGGAAAGGAAGCATGTGAAGCAAACGTTTGGGGATGCTTTCTCTAAATAAAATTGTGCTGTAGTTACTCTGGTAATTTCTTTTCATTTCCACCACTGGATATATGTAGGTGGTTTATTTCCTAGTTATCTGTCAGTGGGATGTGCATTATTTCCTGGTTTTGCTTGCTTAAAAGGTGTACAACAACTGTTTAGGCAGTGACGCGTTTGAATTTTGCAAAGAATGTTAGTGTTAGTGCATTTTTGGTTTTGCACACTGTCTAATTTATGTAACGTTATGTAATTTGTTTTCTGACTGCATGATCTACAGTTAACTTATAAAGAAGACCTCAATGATCTCTTCCTTTTTATACTTTTCTTCAATATTCGGTATAGATGAACCCATTAAATATTCAATTCTGCTGATTGCTTTTCATTCCACATTCTTTGCACAAAAAGCTGTCTCTCCTTTAATGAAAAAATCCAATATTCCAGAGGCAGTTTGGATTAAAAAATGATTTTGTGTCTTATGTGTCTGAATGATATTAATGGCATCTGCATTAATGTTTGTGAGAAACATTCGCATGAATTTAAAATGTTTTTTTTATTCTTAGATTTAAGATGTTTTTTATATGAACAGACACTAATCATAGACTTGGGACCTTGTGTCTGCTTTTGTGCAAATTCTGCATTCTCGGCTTTCTCTGTAGGTTACCTTCCCTGAATTTCTTTGCACATATTAATAGACCTAAATAGTTTTAAATTTTGGAATCTGGTAGTAATTTTATGACCCTGAAATAGAAGAAGCAGATAAAAAATGGATGAGTGGGAGAATGGATGTTTGTAATGTTATGTTCACACTCGCTAATTTAGAATCACTTGTTGTTAATCGCTTAGGGATGACATTCACTGTGATTCAGGAGCAAATCACGCTTTGATCTGCAAGTGTGCTGTTGTCAAAGCCATTTTATTACAGTAGCAAAGGGTTAAATAGAAACACTTTTTAAAGCGCAGTTAATACATAAGCCACATGCTTACGTCAAATGCATTTGACATCGATCTGCCCCGTTGTATGAAATTCAGATACAGCCAATCGGCATGTGTTTGGTGGTCCATTTACCTACATTTTGTTGTGGAAGAATGGCTTTGAGAATGTGGCTTGTACACATACACCTAGTTCTGGTGTTCAGCTGATTGGGTTTTGTTCCATTCCAGGTACAAGTGTGGACAACAAGAATGAAGTTTTTATTGAAGATGACATTGTTTGGTCTAGTTCATGTCAAGAGGTAATAACCCCATTTGTTAATGTTTTGGTCATGCCTTTCTGTTTGAAAAAGTGACAGCAAGAGGTTTATAATCGGGGGCGAGCCGGCGAGCCAGTGTCTCGCATTGCATCTAAGTCTGTCTGTGATGATGCATGAGATCACAGCTGAGCAGTCAGTATAATCAGGCAGTTTATTATTGTGAACTTATCTGGCAGTATACAGGACAACTTACAAAATTTGTATCAACCCCGTTTTTTTCTGTAACAACGCTAGTATGCATACATACATCCAGGTTTTCAGGAGTAATTTGCATGAAGTTCCTTGTCTAAGGGTGCAGCAGCAGGGATTCCTTTCAGGTATTTGACTGCATTAACCTCAAGTCGGGGGATCAGAGCCCTAACCACTGCTCTACACTTTTAATTTGGAGGGCGAAAGTTTTTTTTAATTTTTAAGTGAAAGAAATGTGAGTTTTATTGTTTATCTTCTTATTTAAAGATGTTGCAAAGAAGACAATTCTGTAAGTCCAGGAACAGATTTTATGGCCAGTTGTGCCTCACTTGAGCTATAAAATCTATTCCAATTGAAAAGGTGTTTGTTCCTCTGAAAAATTTTTAGCCCAAAATTATAACCCATAATGTTGATGTCAGGGCATAGAAAATACCAGTGTTGTTTCATTCTGAATGCATTCTTGGGTTCAAGTATTTAATGGGAAACGTTTCATCTGTCAATGTGTCTGACATAGACTACAGGTACATTAGGTACCTTGTAGTTTATAAATGTCCCTCACGAGGGGTAATATACTGGATAAAACAGCTGTTTGTTATATCCACAGTGTTAATGACATGGGCTTTTATTCAGATATTTCAAGCTTCAAATATTAGTTTAAAACCTAACATCTCTTGCTTTCTTCTGATGGTCTTGTAAGAGTTAACTGAACACCTGACACTTGCCTTCTTGAGTCTTTACCGTTGGGCCGTCTCCCCTCTGCTTCGATTATCAGTGCAAACAGGCATCAGCTGTGCTGCTTTAAGCAGTGTCTTTAGATGGAGTTTCTGTTTCCGTAGGAGACGACCAGGGGAATTTGTGGCTGGGAGTCCAGTCTGAGGCAGAAACCTCCAGTTCGCAAAATATTTCAGGTGGGAGCAAACTCCTTGGAGAATGTGAAGAAAGAGGACAACAGTGGGAGCACACAGACGAATTCAGGGGCGCCTGGGGTACGTACCTTCAACCTATGAAGTAGGATGCCTGGTGTCCTGCAGCAGGCTCCTTGAAACTCTCTGAGGCACTTTTCCACTAGTGCACCCTTCTTCAGTATTAGCGGACAAGCATGGTGTGTTCCCGGAGCAGCTGCAGGGTTGTGAAATGTGAGAGCTTGTGTGAGAGAAATTGGTGGAATGTGTGGAAATAATTCCTTTGCTAAGGCTACAGTTTTGGCAATGGAATTTTTCGCTCAGTCAAGTCAAGGGCAGGAGCCAAATAATAAAATGTAGAGAGCCTTTTAAATTGCACGTTACACCTTGTAATAGAGACAGTCCGTGTCTTGGTTTATTTAAGTATAAAATAGTCCACTGCTTTGAAACTGCTGTATGTTACCAAGTCGTCATGTTCAATTGCACATCCGTCCTCTTACAAACTGAAAGACTTTCACTGCTAATAGGTTCCTCAGGTGTTTTCACTTCACGAACACACCATTGTAGGTATGTAAATCACAAGTTTGCTCTTTTGATTTTTTTAGAAATGAGCAACTGAACCCTCCTAACACGCTGCAATGTAATGGTGGTTCGTTAGTGTGGATACTAATTAGCTCTGACCTCTTGTATCAAAACGCTGTGCATCATTGAACTTCTCATTCCACCTTTTCTGAATTAAAATACACGTTTATTGCAGAAAAATTTAGACTGCAACATTTCTACATAAATAATCCCTTATAAATGATCACAATAGCACTTTGACCTGTGTCAAACTTTTTCCCAGCATGACAGGAGCATTGATTTCTGAAACCTCTAAATGACTTCTTTAGCTTGTGCACCTCAAACGCTGCCAATATAAGGTGGTATAATATTTAACAGTTACAGGGTGTCCAAAAGCTAAGCTAAGCATATTTTTTATTTTTCAAATTTTTGGATACCCAACATGTATAGGTGTAATAATATATCACCTCTTCCTGTCCTTTAGGAAACGTCTTTTAATATAATTTTTAACACATTCAGGGAAGAAGAAACATGTATTTGATCAAGTCCAATGTTTGAAGGCAGATGTCTTATAGCAACGTTCCCTGATCTATGGCTGAGAGCCTGTGCATTCAATGATCAGATGCCTCTGGAGGGGCTAAAACATACAAAGAAATGAAAATGAAAAGGCTTGATTTGTGGGGGAAAAAATAGTATTGTTCCACATTTTCTATGGCACAGTCTCTTTATTATATCTATCATGTTCAAGGAGCTAAAAATGGTCTCTTAGGGGAAACACGACTACAGAGTAGTAACAAAACTAGAATGTTATATCTTTGCAATATGAAGTTTTATGTCTTTAACTTCTCTGTGATATTGAAGTAGTTCTGGTTCCCTCTGAATAATCCTTCTGTTTACCTGCTTTGCAGCTGTATTCTTTGACAATAGAAACACAGTTTCTTATCAAATGCGAGTCAAGTGGTAAAATGGAATTAAAAACGAGTGTTATGTCTTTTGCTTAAGGTTAAAAGGGGGAATCACACTTCAACGCCTAACAAGCCACCCAAGAAATCTTATCCATACCAGGTACTGCCTTTTTATTCAATTAAAGCTATATTTTCCCATTGGGGAGAGTTGTTTTACAGCACACTGTCAACATAACACATTGACAGACAACCTCTTACCACCAAAGAAGTTAATGAAGCAGTGTTTCGGTAAGATAGGGGAGAAGATAGTTACAAGACATTGTTTGAAACAGATATTGCAGCAGGGATGAAGGATTTCCTGTGTCTATTAGTGTAACACCTGGGGACACAGAGGCGTCTCCCAGAGGGGAGAAGTGTGAACTCACAGTGGAGGGGGTGAGAGACGCACTCCACAATATAAATTGTTTTCTTTGCCACCCTCTGTTTGTAGAGGACATTTAAAGTGATTTGATTTACCCCAATTAAATTGCTGCCTAATTTGACTAGTTTTTCCATTTTTCAATCCTATTACAATCAACGGTACTGATGTTACCAAACCAGTGAGTGAGACAATATGTTAACAAGCTTTCAATAAATGACTTGTAGAAAAGTGTTACGATGGTTCTATCGTACTTTTTTTCTGCCCTGGAACAGACCACACATGATCTGTAGTTGTACTGTATCTGGTTTAACAAACAAAACTTCTGGAGCTGCAGAAAGCAGTCTGGTGATATGGGTAAGTCTACAAGAGTCGGTAATGAAGCAGTTTCCATCCTTTGACAGGATGGGAAGGGCTTCTCGGTTGGGGAGCTGGTGTGGGGGAAGGTAAAGGGCTTCTCCTGGTGGCCTGGCCTGGTCGTGGGCTGGAAGAGCAAGCAGATCCCCACCGCCATGCGGAAAGTGGAGTGGTTTGGAGACGGCATGTTCTCTGAGGTGAGGGATGGGGAAGTGTTACATGGAGCTCCAGATGAGCCCTGGGACAAATCCGTTCTCTGTGCGCAGCAGGACGTACCTTGCGGACTCCTGCATCACATGTATTGTAATCTCTGTATGCATAGAAAATAAGTCCTTTGTAAAACTTTTTAACAGCTTTATTATTTTTAAACAAACATCATATTTTTACCTTTACAGTGTTGTAGACCTCTTCAGCTTCTCTGCAATGCTGAAGCAGTTCTGATTCCCTCTGGATAATCCTGTAGGCTTCCTGCTTTGTAATGCCGGCATCACACTACACGACTTTTCCTAGGATTTGCAGTCGTAGCCTTCATTTACATAATCGTAAGAAAATCACAGCAAGTTGTAGAGAGTGGCAGTGACACCCCCAGCGACTCAGTCATAGCGCTCTTAACAGCCCCTACGACTCTCGGCAACGCGATAAAATCTCGTAGCGAGTCGCTAGTCGTAGGGGTGGGCTCTTGTGTCTGCGACACAACCGCTCTCAACCGGAAGGACCATGACCAAACAAGTGTGGTCTACTCCAAGTTTTCCGGCGTATCCTCTTTTTTTCTCGTCACAAAGGAGAGCACAGGCTACAGCGAAGGCGACAGCTACCTGCTTGTTCTCCATGTTGTTTGTTTACTTTTACTGCGGTGCTCCTTTTTGCCGGTGTGCTCCACGTTGATTGGCTGCCAAAATGAGGCGACCTCTCGGTACGTTCGCGGCCCAATACGAGATTTGGAACTGTGATGAAAAGTCGTGAGGGAATCGGTCAATTAGTCACCCCCTGCGATTCCTAGTCGTATAATTTCACACCCTCCTGGACAGAAAAGGCAGTGAGATTCAGCGACTGCAGTCGTTAAATTTGACATGCTCTCCGACTAGAAGTCGCGTCGAGTCATGTAGTGTGACGCTGGCTTAACTGCAGTATCATTCCTTGACATTAGAACTGCAGTTTCTTATCAGGTGTGAATGAAGTAGTGAATTGAAAGTAAAAATGATTGTTATTATGTCTTATTTATTGTTTTTTTAGTTTCATCTTCTTTTAAGCTTAAATAGGAGAATTGTATTTCAACACCTAATTAAACACCTATGAAATCTTATCCATACCAGGATAGGATATTTTACTTTAGAGGAGTTTAAAGCCCTTTTAATCCGTATCTTCCTGTAATTGTCAGTCCTTCCTGAGATCCTGATGTTTTGCTTTTCAGATTTACACAGAGAGGTTACTTCCATTTTCTGCCTTCTCCAAGTGCTTCTGTAACAGCTCATTTGCCACTCTACCAGCATACAAGGATGCCATTTTCCAGTCACTTGAGGTAAATAATAATAATAATAATAATTGCTTACACTTACATAGTGCTTTTCTGGACACTCCACTCAAAGCAATTTAGAGGTAATGGGGACTCCCCCTCCACCACCACTAATGTGTAGGCCTGCCTGGATGATGCGACGGCAGCCATAGTGTGCCAAACACTCATCACACATCAGCTATTAGTGGAGAGTAGAACAGACTAATGAAGCCAATTCATAGATGGGGATTATTAGGAGGCCATGATTGGTAAGGGCCAATAGGAATTTTGGCCAGGACACCGGGGTTACACCCCTACTCTTTTCGAGAAACGCCCTGGGATTTTTAATGACCACAGAGAGTCAGGACCTCGGTTTTACATCTTATCCGAAGGTTTTTACAGTATAGTGTCCCCATCACTATGCTGGAGCATTAGGACCCACATGGACTGCAGGGTGAGCGCCCCCTGCCGGCTCCATTACTACCTCTTCCAGCAGCAACCTTAGTTTTTCCCAGGAGGTCTCCCATCCAGGTACTGACCAGGCTCACACCCGCCTAGCTTCAGTGGGTTGCCAGTTGTGAGTTGCAGGGTGATATGGCTGGTGGCTGAAGCCTTTGCTATGCATTTGCAGTGCATTCAAACTGCTTTGGATTGTAAAGTGTTATAGCCATGTTCGTTGTGAATATATGTGTATTTCCTACACTGCTAGGGAAATGCCTGTTACCAGCGTGGTGTGCTCTTCTGTTGTCTAATGCAAATGTAATGTGACTCTTGTAGATGGTGAGTGAGAGGAGTCAGAAGACATTTGCCGCTTGCAAGACCGAGTCTAAGGACGAGAAACTGAAGCCTATGCTGGAATGGGCCTTTGGTGGGTTTAAACCAAAAGGACCCGATGGATTCAAGCCTCCAGTAACTGATAGTAAGAATGCAATCTTCTGTAAAAATCTTCATTGTGGGGAGCTAAGCTGTGGGCCAAGTGCCATGACATGAGATGGTGGTTTTATTGAAATGATTTTGTGGTTTTTTTTTTTTACAAAGTTCACTTTCACGTGTCTTACGTTATGGATATCCTTTCAAAGTTTTGCATTCTTGAGACCACAAGAAAAGCTAGGAATGAGAGAAGGTCATTTCAGCTGCTCGTCCTGTAGATCAGGGGGTCGTGCAGTTGTTTCTCAGCCCTTCTTCAAGACTCTCGCACACCTTTGCATAGAGACATGTCCCCAGTTCCCAGTTTTACGTAACATTGCCACATTTCCATTCATTTTTTGTCGTCTTTGCATTAATAATATTCAGTCTCAGCATAACATTTGAATAATTTCATCGTATTTAACAAGCTTTTAGGATTATAAATGTTTGACATGATAGATATACAGTTGAAGAGCCTGAGAAGACATTCCTAGATATGTTTCGCTTATTTATTTTTATAAACTTCTTTCTCTGCTCAGATCTTGCAGCGAAAGCGGCGATCTTGGACACACCAGTTCCAGAGTACCAGCCTCCAACCAAAAAACAGAAATATGTTTATAAGAATAAAGGTGGAAACGAGCAGGGGCACTCTAGAGGTAAGGCCAGTCTGCAAGCTCAGCTCTCCTTTTCAGTACATTCGATTTCAAGCTTTGTAAGTCTGTAACAAAACTGATTTTAATTTTAATTCTTTACAGTGCAAATGGTCCGTGAAGTTCTGCAGAAAGGGAAAAACATTGAGGGTAAGCGTGTTTCAAAATGTCTGATTTAAATGCGAGAATATGGAGCTCTCTTGTCAGTCAAATAAATAGACGGGGTGGAACATCTCCTTTGTGATGAAAGGATGACAAAAACTTACTGCATGCTGGATGTATCTTTTGGCAGACAGCACGGTCTATTTAAAGTCTATCATTGTTAAGTGGAACACATTTAAAATAACCACTGTTTCCGATTTTGTTTTCCATAGAGTTCTGCCTGTCCTGTGGGACACCGCAAACTGAGATATTTCACCCCCTGTTTGAAGGAAGCCTGTGCCTGAAGTGCAAGGTAGCTATCGTATTCGTGTTCTTTTTAAAATACATTTTAGGCTCTTTTAACAAGAGCTGATCCCGTAATCTTTCTATTGTAGGATAACTTCACTGAGACCTTGTACAGGTACGACGAGGATGGCTACCAGTCCTATTGCACAGTGTGCTGTGCCGGTCTGGAAGTTATTCTCTGTGGGAACGCTAGCTGCTGCCGGTGAGTAAGAGAGGGGCAATATAATTCCCAGCAGAAAACTCCCAGGATTTTTAGTGTTGAACTAGGTGAACTAGGCTTTTTTTCTCCTAATCCTAAACTCCAGTGAGGTAGATGAAAGGTACGGATGACTTTTAGATGGGATTTGTAATAGCGGTATTATTTCTGGGATTAGTTAACTTGTTTTTATTACATGTATTGGGTCTCATTATCATTTAAAAACACGTTCCTTGTGTTGAATATCGTATAAAAACCGGGCCTCATTGTTGCGCAGGGTGCTGTGCTGGTTTGTAAGTTATTCTCTGTGGGAATGCCAGAGGCTGCGTAAGAGAGGGGAATTAGCAGAACACTCACTGGATCTTTAGTGGGGGGCCTAGAGTTGTCATTGTCATATAGAATTCGCTCTCTTTATTTTCTGATGACGCTGCTGTTGCCCTGGCCCAGGTGCTTCTGCCTTGACTGCCTGGATATCTTGGTGGGCCCTGGGACCTTCGACAAGCTGAAGGAGGTGGATCCTTGGAGCTGCTACATGTGCCTGCCGTCTCAGCGCTACGGGGTCCTGAAAAGGAGGGAGGACTGGAGTATCCGGGTGCAGGAGTTCTTTGTCAACAACAGCGCTATGGAATTTGTAAGAGACAGACCTGCATCTGATTTTGAGTGACGTACTCCGTGCCCACAAAGCCTTGGCTTCAATAAGTACTTTTTTACTGCATGTTCAAATACTGGTTACGGTTCACTGCATGCATGCTGTGTATCTGGGCATGAAACCTTTCCACTCATCTGATGGATTTTTTTTAGATATTACCTTCATATTACAGTAAACACTTGGTTTACCGGACTTCAGATTTAACGGACGAAATCTGCTACAGTGTAATTTTGTCTGTGAATTTAGAAATAGTCTTTCCTTGCAATAATGGGGAAATGCACAAATAATAAAACAAGGTCAAAATAAATACGACAGTATTAAAATTCAAGTTAAAAGCCCATATGTATTACTATATATATATTGTTCAGGTGGGTAGCTGCGTCAGCATGCATAGTCTGCAAAGGAACAAGTAATAGGTTTATTCCCTGCTGAAAAGAGAAGAGAGAAAACAACATTTTGGCCATGGAGCCTTTTATCAGGTGTGAGAAAGACAGGGCAGTAAGCAAAGGTAATGTAGCAGGAGAACAAAAGCTGGGAGAGAGGAGGGGCAGGTGGCGGGAGCAGGGGACGGACAGAGTGGCCAGTCAGGTAGTGTGAAGTCAGGATAGGTGAAGAGATGAGTAGAGAGAATTTAGAAGAAAATTAGTCTCTATTAGTCCGTTAAGCCGAGAGATTACTGTATTAAAGCATAATGTTTTTTTTTTATTATTTGTGCTGCAGACCTTATTTTCAAAGCAAATCTTTTTGCCTTACAGGAGCCTCACAGAGTTTACCCTTCAATCCCTGCGAATCAGCGCCGGCCCATCAGGGTCCTGTCGCTGTTCGATGGCATTGCAACAGGTGCGGTTGTTACAGGTTTTATTTGTTAATGGTCTTTCAGATTGTGCACCTAGCTTTTATGAGCCTTTTGTATGTGAACTGTGTCTACTGCAGCACTGGGGGAGAGTTCATTTGACCTTACGGTTTTAGTTCTTTCACTTTGTTTGCAAACAGGACAAAATTTTAGTTAAAAGCATTGGTAATTAAGACCCTAAAAGCAACTTTTGTATTTTTAGTACTTGATTTTAGGCAACATTTTTTAAAGTGCAAATCCCACAATGATAAGCATAATAAGAGCATATGCTTTCTTTTTCTCCACAGGTTATTTAGTTTTGAAGGATCTCGGCTTTAAAGTTGAACGGTATATTGCCTCTGAAATTTGTGAAGACTCCATTGCAGTTGGAATGATAAAACATGAAGGGAGAATCGAACATGTGCACGACGTGAGAACCATCACAAAGAAACATGTGCGTGAAGCCTCTTAATTCCTGATTTCCGTCTCTTGCCTGACCTAGCAGCATAGCTCACCTCCCACCTCGGTGACACCTTGTAACTTTGATGAGTTGGCGACAGCTTTTGTGTTGTTAATGTTCACCTACAGAGTTAGTTGGTCGAATTGGACCACTGCATCCTGCAGCAGCTCTGCAGAGATCTGACACACATGCCTGGATAATGGCAGCAATATCAGAAATTGGTACAGTGACTCACTATGACACTAATTTATACCACTTGATTGCTGTCAAGCCTAGAGGGTCATATTGTACACAGCTGAGCAAGTTATTGCTTCACAGTGCACCGTTTTTTTCCTGCGGTTGTCTGAATAGGTCATTTGGCTTCATTTGTGACATCAAATAAAAATATGGCATTTTTATTTATTATTTGGAATTATTAGCCTTTTTTGTACGTCACGTAAATGAAGTTACATGCACTTTTTTTTCGTTCTAGATTGCCGAATGGGGTCCCTTTGATCTCTTGATTGGAGGAAGTCCGTGCAATGACCTTTCCATTGTGAACCCAGCTCGAAAAGGTCTTTTTGGTATGACTTTGTAATATACCTATCCACGTCTGTAGATTTAAAAGAATATACAACATAATTTATGGCTGTGTGTCTGTCTACCTCCCTGTTTAATTGCATTTACTCTGCCTGTTTGGGGACAGTATAGAGCAGTGGGTAAGCTTTTGGACTCCTGAGTGGTGGATTGTGCATTGAAGTTCCTACTGTAGACACAACTGTTGTTGGGGTACTTTACCCCAGCTGTGTAAGCACCAGCATTGCTGGGGGTAATTGCTGCAATGGCTTTGACTTCACCTTTACTTCCTTTAAATATATAGAATGTTTCAGCCAATTTCAAGACCATACAAAGCAATAACAGAGGGCACTGTGACACATGTTGGAAATGCTAAAACAAGTATACAACCAGCTCATCCCAATTGGCTTCGATACACTTCCAAGGATTTAATGCCTGTACTGTCATTCTATGAAGCTTCTCATTCATTTTTGTTTGGGAACATAATGATTTTAAGCATGCTTTTTATATTTTGTGTTTGTTTTCATTTGGACGTTGTGTGTGGCAATGTGTCAATAAAGGAAAAATTCTGATTTAATACAGGCCACAAAAAGTTAGATGTGTATAACAAAAATAAATTAATACAGGCCACAGAAAGTATAGATGTTCTATATGCACTGTATATATTTTATTTTATTCTAATGGCTACAACACTGAATTTGTAAAACTGATGATCCAGTAAACTTGATGCTGTAAGGTTTAGTCAGTGTCTGCAGAGGACAATATCAGGTGCATGTTTTCTTTACAGAGGGCACTGGAAGACTTTTCTTTGAATATTACCGTCTCCTCAACATACTGAAACCGAAAGAAGGAGACAACAGGCCGTTCTTCTGGCTATTTGAAAACGTGGTGGCCATGGGGGTCCGCGATAAGACGGACATTTGTCGATTTTTGGAGGTAAGGATTTCGACAACTTGAGAGTAACTTTAGGAAGAGAACCACTTTGCTTGGCCAATTTTCAGTTGCTACTTTAAATTCAGTCATCAAAGATTTCTAATAAAGCCCTTTGAGGAAGAATACAATGTTGTAATGTACAGTATGTGAGGACAGCCTATTAGCCGAAGAATATAGCATACTGGTTCTCTGATACATTATCTGTTAATTCCAGTGCAACCCAGTGCTGATAGATGCTGTCAAAGTGAGTCCTGCGCACAGAGCAAGGTATTTCTGGGGCAACCTCCCTGGAATGAACAGGTATGGCTAATTTTTTTAATATACCCTAAATGGTAAAAGTCTTTGTGCAGTTGCTGTGTGACTCTGTCTTATGTGGTGTTCAAGACAGTCTCATGAGTATTTTGATAGGGTAAAACCCTTTGAATAGAGCATTCTTCTCATTTTCTTGCGTTTCAAGTCCTGGCCTTTTTTTTCGTACAGTGAATTGATTTCTTTGTCTTGTAGGTGTTGGTGTTTAGTTTAATATACAGTTGTCTTTTATTCTCTGTTTTGCTAAGTCGACAGTGTCTCAGTTCAAAACCTCTTAAGCAAACCTTTAACCATGGAACTTGAATGTTCTGTTAGTATGATATACATGTGATTTGGCTCTCCACAGGCCTCTTGCTTCTTCCCAGAGTGATAAACTGGACCTTCAGGACTGCTTGGAACATGGAAGGCAAGCAAAGGTCAGAACTCTATTTCTGCTATTTTAATTCCAGTTTGTTCAGTTGGGTTCATGCCTTGAGAAATAAGCAAACATCTAGGGAAGTTTGCTAATGTGTGCTTTTGTTGAGACAGCAGCTAGGATTAACCAATAGTAGTTGAGGAGTTTCCAACTTAAGAAAGATGGCCACCCCACTTGTCTCCTGGTGAATAATATTAGAGTGCTATAACAAAAGCAGCAGCCCTTTTGAAGAGAAAAGCATTACACTTCCTTTAGGGAATATCATCCTGGAATTCAAAGTATTTTATACTCTCTTCAGTTTTTTTTTTATTGAAATGTCTGCTTCATTAGAAGTAATTAATTATATGAAATTGAAAGACTTTTTAATTTAATAACATAACTTTAATCACTTTATTAGCCCTATACAATTTCTTGCATCAGGAATTCGTATTTTCGCATACCGCAGCTTGCTCTCCATGAGACACATAGACACACAGACAGGGAGAGAAGCCTGGGGTCAGAGCGCAAGGTCAGCTATTGTACAGCGCCCCTGGAGCAGTTGGGGTTAAGGGCCTTGCTCAGGGGCCCAACGGAGTAGGATTCCTCTGCCAGCTGCGGGATTTGAACCGGGAACAGCCACAGGTGCAGATCCTTAGCAACAGAACCACCGCTCCGCCCCATATATAGTTAATCTCCTTGTCCTTATCTCATTTCTCTTCAGTTCTCTAAAGTGCGTACCATTACAACACGACCAAACTCAATTAAACAGGGCAAGTCGGAGATTCTTCCGGTGGTAATGAATGGAAAAGAAGACAATTTGTGGTGCACAGAACTGGAGAGGTAACGTTTGCCGTGGTTTTTATTTTATTACTTTGCAGTGGGTTTAAAACATTAAATCTGGCATTATTATAGTATACCAGCATTTCATTTATATAGCACATGGTTTCAAGACTTTTTTTCCATGATTAGCTCCCCTCATTTTGAAATATAGAGTAAATGAAGACTCATGATCATTAAAAACACATCTTAAAGTGATCAACTGAGGGTGAGCAGACACGCTGTATGCTATGTCGGCACAGATCTACGAATGATGGCAAAACCGATCACTGTTCAGCGGTGTAAATTTAAATGCTCTGCAAGACTTGAATGAAAAATCTTGATGTGATTCTGGGGACCCCTAAGAAACCCTGGAGCTAAAACTACTGCTTTAAGCCTGTAAATTATTGCTGTTAGCACACCTCCGAAGAGAACTGAAGAACCTCATTACGCCCCATCTTGTACACGTGCTGGTGTGCGAGTGAGTCGCTGACTTGATTGTATTTGTCGGAGGTCTTCAGGTAGTGTGTGCCGTTTTTGCACCATTGTGTTTCTCTTCTTTTCCTCCAGGATTTTCGGTTTTCCCAGACACTACACGGATGTGAATAACATGGGGCGTGGGTCCCGCCAGAAGGTCCTCGGGAGGTCGTGGAGTGTTCCCGTAATCCGGCATCTGTTCGCGCCCCTGAAAGACTACTTTGCCTGTGAATAGCTGGGAACAATGCAAGCGGAGACACCTCAAGGACCTTTGGAAGCTGCCCTTCCCTTCCCTGGGTTGGGTAGCTAGGCAACAGCAACATAAAAAAAAAACTGCAAAGCACAGAGATTGAGTGAGGCGGGGGAGAGCGGTCCTATACGCACAGTGGCCGCTTTATTAGGTACACTTGCTCGTTAACGCAAATAGCCAAACAGCGAACCAGGTGGCTACAACGCGTCGAACCTTCTACAGCAGCAGAAGACCACGCCGGGTTCCACCGGGTCAGCTAAGAACAGGACGCTGAGGCTACAGTGGACACGTGATCACCAAAACTGGACGATTGAAGATTGGGAAGAATAAAGTGGCCACTGAGTGTATACCCCCACCTTCAGCACACATGCACAACTGCCCCGCACAGTCTAGAAAAGACATCCTCAGCTTCTCACTGATGTCACACAAGCAGGCTTACGTTCCATGCTCTTTCTTTTAAATTTTCTCCGGATCCCTTTGTCTGAGGTAAAACC
This sequence comes from Atractosteus spatula, assembly GCF_055471065.1. Taxonomy (NCBI): domain Eukaryota; kingdom Metazoa; phylum Chordata; class Actinopteri; order Semionotiformes; family Lepisosteidae; genus Atractosteus; species Atractosteus spatula. The sequence continues at coordinate 4,197,982 of NC_142724.1, forward strand.
AAGGAACCTTCTGTCCAACTGGGGTGTGATTTCCGACGTTATCCGGTTTTATTTATTTAAGGCACACCTGGAATTGCTTTTAAACGTTTTCACTTGTCGGAGTTTATTGGTCACTTACAGCACTGCCACTTTGTCAGCTATTTTAAAACAGGACAATTTTATTTAACGGGAACCTCATATTCAGTTTTCTGCCTACCTCAAACCTCTGTGTGAAATCTGCTGTGCGGTGACATTCTCTGTGTACGCTACCGCCCCCTCCAGGGTGTATCCTGCTTTGCACCCCATGCGATATGATGATGGGAGAGTGTGGAACATTTTGGCGTTTCTCATTATTGATGATGTGAAAGTCTATATTTGATTGATATCCTTGGTTTGCTCAGTGTGTGTTAACCGTAACTTTATGAAGCGGTTTGCGTCACTCTGGGGGTCAAGTACTGATTTACCATTGAACGCTCCCGGATTTAAACAATTGACCAATCTAGGTGTGTGGGAAGCAAATTTGTTTTAAAATTAATAGTATTAATAGTATTTAATTCAATTATGTAACCAGTTCTTATTTGGTCAAATTTGATGGTGAAGCCAAAGTATATGAAGTCTGAAAAAATTAGGGTGTTAATAATAATTTATAGTGAACTTATAAGCTATTTTGTATTTTTGTTTTTTACCGTCAGAATCAACATTTTATTTGGTTTATTATGATGCTGATATAACATAAGACTGTTGGACAAAATTGCCAGGTGTATCTTGATTATATCCTCATACAGGAACACAAAAACTGTTATTTTTCTTTTATGTCTTCTTGTAGTGATGGTTGATTTTTCTGTTGTTTATTCACAGTTGTGGATGATTGGAAATTTCATAGGACAGATAAATCTGTTGCTGGATGAATACATTATAGATTGTAATCTAAGCAAGCACAGCAGAGAAATATGCACATAAGATCATGATTCTGTATCTGAATCTCTGTAAGGCTGAACTTCACATCATGTGGAAGTGGCTTAAATAAATAATCAGGTAGCCTACTAAAAAGGGACACTGTTACAACTATAAGTGCCTGTCATTTTTAAGCAAAAGAAAATCTAATGCACAGGGAAACAATATGTAGCATTTTTGAGTACTGTGAATTACTGCTGTGTGATTCAGAATATCATGATCCAAGCAGCAATTTTAATCTAATGACTTTCCACACCTATGGAACACCTCAGGTGTATTGTTCACTTTCTCAGCCAATCTTGTCCTTTCAGCGCACACGTAGTTTAAAAAGAAACTGTCATGGCAAAAATCAGTTTTACCCAGTTCTGTGTACTCCTCCATGTATAAAACAAAGGTCATTTGATTTTCTGTTTTTTTTGTTGGCTGCTACCTTTTGTTATAGCAAGACTGAAACATCATTATGTTCTTATTCATCAGTGCTGTTGTTTATAGATAGCTAGGTTATGGGGAAATTGTACATTAAGAATGCTTGCTTTTATTTGTATTTTTTGCTTTGATTTACCTTTTTTGTAATTGCCATAATTATCTATTCAGGGTACTACTCACCCTCTTCTCATGACCTGTGCATTGTAGTGTTCTATTTTAAACTGGTTTTATTATTGTAATATGTCAAATCTTCTGTTTGCATTCTTACCTTGGATGTGGTATATCCCAACCACATAACGCAGCTGAGGTGAGCTGGATGTGACGGATATTTTTGGTGCTATTTGACATTTTTCCAATCAAAACAAATCAGGTTCTGTTCTTAAAAGCAAAACTTGAACAATTATGCCTATGTGCCATATAGTGGAGGCCTTTTTAGACCTTTTGGTTACTGTTGTCTATGTACTGTTTATTGTCTATGTACAATAATACCTCACAAGAATATGTAAGGTGCTAGGATATTTTAAACTCTTATTGGTGCTAGTTTTAAAACTTTAGTATAAGGAATTTTACTGCGTTATGTGTACTGTTTTTTTCCTTGTGTTTTGGTAATTGGGTTACACGTACTGTAATAGTATTCATAATGAAAGTACCACCTGTCCTCAAGTTTTTAATAGAAAGGTTGGACTTGTTTCTCTCAGCTTCATTGTTAATATATGTGTAACTATAGGAAATAAATTAAATTGATTATCCTGTTCTCAGTATGTTCATCATAAACTTACATTGAAACGTTTCTTTTTTGTACGTCTTTGAGAATTAAGCATTTTCTATTTCTTATTTAAAAGGATCGCATTAAATAAGAGGATTGCAGATGTTTTAAGTAGTTTTTTTTTCAGATTAAGCAAAGATGTTTAACATTCAAAACCCATCCCATTGTTCATTTATTTCCCTTTAAAAACCCAAGAAATGATACTGAGGGGAAAAAAAACTTTTTTTTTTCAAACGCTGCACTTCTCTCAAGTAAAACACAGATGGAGCTCCGGTATCAGAAAGGATGTATTATTTTTCGTTGACTTGAAAGAGCTGGATACTGCGTACTGTAGCTGCACGCTTCCCTCTGCCATTAATTCCACCAGTATGGAGTAGGAACAGTAGGTAAGGCTCTGACTGGAGGGTTACAGGGTTGAGATCTACGGTAGGATACTGCTATTGTACCTGTGTCTCACACATTGTGCTCATATGGCTCCAGAAAAATCCCCTGCTGTACAAACTGGGGCTCTTAAATCATCATGGCAAGGGAATTCTTTCTCAGTCGACCTACTTGGTAAAATAAAGCCGAGGAACAAGTTGTTAATGTGCCTCCACTGTGAGCCCCAAGTCCAATGTAAATATCTCTACGTACACAAGGCTGCTGCATTACTTGACTACATGAACACTGTTTTATTTTGCTGGGTTCTCGATTCAAGTACGTGATCGAGACTTTGCAAAGTCGCCGAGAGTGCTGTATAGTACTCCTGTCACTGTCAAGCAGGGCGATCACCTACAATCGTGCGCCCTTTGAAACCAAATCCGACCGTCTTTGTTTTTGTTTTTTTGGCCGCGGTCTTGTCAGATCAAGCCTATAGGTAATCGTGAATTCCACACGATCTAATTTCTCCCTTCATAATGAGAAGTAAACTCTTCTCAGTTAAAGTACAGCTGCCAGGAATCAACACCTATAATGGTTTTACAAAGTATGCGGTTTGGTCACCCAGAACTACGGGTTATTTTATTTGGGGAGATTTTTGGAAGGGAATAACATGCCTATCTCTCTCCAGAAACTCGGGCTGCTGGCAATGATGAGTTTTTTTGGTCAAGCGAACACGGGTTTCGTGCTGTCAGCACTCTAGTAGAGTCATCCATACGGACAGCCCTGGCCAAGTGAAAGGACCAAGTTGCTTTGCTTCCGATTCGTGTAATCTCCTTCAAAGGGTCTTGAAACTGCTGCGTCCTGCAGTTCCCCAAACTTCAAACACAGGTGGGCCCGCAATATGCTCCGAGCAAAACAGAAGCCCTTCAGCCTAGTATAATCGGGTGTGGAGAAGTCGTTAAGGCTCTGTACTTGTAAGTGAAAGGTTGTTAAGTAAAAAAATCAGTAATTAGAAGGACAGGACTTTATGGGCGTTTGTCATTTTTTATATCCTGCTACAGAGGATATCTCTCAAGCACGATGTGCTGCCCCTGGAGCTTGGCTGCGCCGAAAGGTATTTGGGAGAGTTTTTTCCCTACTTATCCTGATGTATTCTTCTATAGCACTTATATATATATGCAGCATTTGGCAGACGCAGTCTAGCTTTTGTTTACGGGTGGGTTTGGAGGGGGTAGTCGCTAAATATTTTTATATTTAGTATATTTCTAAGTATATTTCTTGCGTCTTTGTTTTTTTTTTTTGCACTCAGAATTGATTTAGAAGCTCCATCATTGAATGACCGCAAAACCGTTAAACATGTTGTGACTAAACGTCTGCGTCAGTGTCCTTCAGCACCACTTCATCGTCAGCCTTGTGCTGCTCCTCACCGACCGGCGCCGCTCCAGGAGAGGGAGTTCAATGTCTGACTCCCGCCGGCAGGGGGCGTCCTTTCGCCGGCGGGGGAAGGGTTAAGCGCGGCGCCTCGCCCAGGCCGCCTGGGAAGAGGCTCGAGCTCCCGCACGCCGGCGTTCGACCGTTACGTCGTGACGTCTTCCGCAGATTGAACAAACCGAGGGGCACCGAGCGAAAGGAACCGCCGGTAGACGAGCTGGGGGGAAAAGAAAAAATAAGAGAGAGAGAGAGACGAGACAGTTTGATTCCCCGAATAAATTATTGTATTGCTTCAGTCTGACCAGTGACCGCCAAGTTAGTCGAGACTTGCGAGGTAAGTGGCGAGCTTTCCGGCGAAGTTGTGCTTTTTTTTTTTTCTCCGAAGGAGAATGGGAACAGGCGACTGGAAGGGATTGAATGGCGGAGATAGTAGCAAGCGTAGGATCTGCGGTGGGAGAGAGAGAGAGGGGGGGGGGGGATTTCGCACAATAAGAAACGGCGATTCGGTTTTAAGAGGTTCTGAGCTGTCGGGGTGAGAAGGGGGCGTACTCCCCGTCTGGGCTCCCGGGGTCATTTTGTGGAAATGCCTCGGTGTGAGGGAGAAAATAGGCCGGCGAGAGACACCCCTCCTCCCCTTTCTTCAGCCGAAATCCTGCGCAGTGACTCAGGCCAGAACAGGGGAAATGAGCTCCGGCTCCGCAGCTGAAGGAGTGGGATCGCTGTACATGACAAAGACAGAGGGGGAGATGGGCATTTGTACCGGTGTCACTGTGCTTAATCGGCAGTTCGTTTTTCCCCCCCCCAGCTATTTCTTCCCTGAATCCTCTGATCAGCCCCATTCGCGCAAAAGGCCTGACGGGATGGTAATAAACCACCGTCCAGTGTCAGAGCCGCCGTTATTAAAGTTCGCGATCGAGGGGATTGGCCCATACGCTGGCTGCGACGACGAAACGTCCCTTTTGTTTTTTTCAAATTTAAAAAATAACTCAACTCGCTTTGAAAACGCGGCTGTGTACGCGGGATGGGCGGTGAGGAAGAGTCGTATCTGGGTTTTCTCTCCCCCCCCCCCCTCCCCCGGAGAGTGACGTTTTCCGAAACGCAGACTTGGTTGAAGATGGCGATTTGAAAGTGCAGAACAGAAATCATATCGAGAGAGAGCCGCAGCTCTCTCCTGCTGCGCCACATAGACGAGTGTGGTATTAAAACCGTCTCTCTTGCCGCCAGTATTGCGCTGTGCAGTGTGGCTTTGCCTATTCCTCGCCCCTTGCTGAAGGTGGACTGGCACAATCCTGTCATCTGTTACACCTGAGGAAAAGCCGGCTAACCTTCACAGCTCCGTTCATACACAGTACTTAACGGATTACGATCCAAACACCTACATCAACCCGAAAGCATGCATTGAACACTTTTTTTTTGTGATTGAAGACTGGTCTTGGTAAAATTAAAAAAAAAAAATGAAATCCGTTTGCAAGATTGATTTAGTCGATCCAGCACTGCAGTTAGCAGGCAGTCCGGGCTCCTCCTCAGTGCTGGTTGTCCGAAGCTCAGCCCCATGTTGCCTATTGGCAGTCGAGATCGAAGGGGTTTCGCCCTCTCCACCTGGTCCCGGCCTGCACAGCAGACAGCAGACAGCAGTACTTCATCTAGGCTGGGAGTGACTGTACGAGGAAATGTTGCCTCCCTTTTTAATGTAGGTTGTGCTTATTTGGTGCGTTACCGTGCCCACAAACTTTAATGGAAACGACTTCTTCAGCTTGAGTTTTATCCAGTTTAGTATTGCCTTTTTTTTAAGTGTACTAAGTGTATTAAATTTTGTCTTTTGGATAAAGTGTCTCCGGTTTTTGTACACAAGCCTTCTGAATGGCATTGGAGTGCTTGTGAATGTTGCTTACGAAAAAATACAATTCCAATACATTTTCTGGACTAAGCTACAGAAGAGGTATTTTTTTCCCACCTGAAAAAAGGCTCAACACATTGAAGAATTCCTTGCCAGCTCTTCTGTACATTAAAGAAAAAAACACATGTACAGCTTCCTGTAGAACATTTTATTGTGCAGTACTTTCCCATTGCTTTTTGTCTTTGCCAGTGTGTGTAGTGTTGCCAGTAACAGTCACATGAAGGTTGTGTTCAGTAAATATTCTGAAGCTATTGCCAGCTTAATGACACTACTCTGTCATGTGCTGAGGAGTACACTGTGTCAGACCAGTCTTGGTAGAAGCAAACAGTGTTTGTGGATTGATGCACAGAGTGCATGAAGTAGTCAAATGTGCGAGAAATGTCAGAGGATTTTGTTCTGATCTTTATTTCTCCATGAAGCTTTTTTAAGCACAGGAAACTCAGCCATGTGAATAAAGACATGGATGCTTCACATTGTTGCTGTGTTCCAATTGCACTAATGCACCGAGGCGCAACAGCTGTTTTTTCGGCATGTGATCATTGAAGCCAAAAACATTGTCTGGAGTGAAGACGTTTAAACAGCTGTGCCAAGCATTCCCCCTGTCATATAATGGATTGAAGTCTGCTTTTCATTGTGGGCCACAGTCCACTCAAAATAATAGCACTAGGGATCAAGTGGAAAAGTCACTGCAGACACCAGTTGACGGTTGTGACCCAAGTATAGAAGAAGCATGGAAGAAAAAGTCATTTGTGGAAAATGCAGATGTCAGCTTTATCTGCTGAGAAGGGGAAGAGCAGAATGTTCTGGTTTGTTTGTCAATATTGTTAGTATGGGTGACATATTGTAAAAGTGGTTTGTAAAAAAAAAGGAAACTTACGCAAATTAAGAATGAATCGGGAATTCCTAACTTGTTTCTGAGACAATTGGTTAATCCCAAGTCAAATGTAAATCAAACGGGTTGATCAGTGCTGTGTTTCAAATGTGGGGGCTGCATGAATTAGTCCCATTTTCCATCTTACGCTATGTGCTGTAAATGGTGTCATGGTTAGCACTGCTGCCTTGCAGCTCGTGTGTCTTGGGTTTGATTCTAGCCTAGGGTGCCTTGGTGGAGTTTGCATGGTCCCCCTTAATTCATGCTGGGTTTGAAGTGCTCTGGTGTCCTCCCAGCTGCCAGGCTAGAGGTTAATTGCAGTCTCTAAATTGCCCTTGTGTGTGAGCACCCTGTGACACAGCTGCACAGCCTTGTGGCCCGTGCTTCTGAAAGAGGCTGAGGGTTTCCTCAACACCATTTTCTACTAATGGATAGATGTGTTAAAGTTAGTATCTTGAAGATGGAGAAATTATTCCTTTTCCATTGAGAGAAAATGGAGTTCTGGAACTAAATGTGTCCAAATGATAAGTGGCTGTGCTGTTGTTTATGACTTTTATTAGATATCTTAGTATGTCACGTGTAGGCTGTGCTGTTACAAACTGGAAAGAACAGTCTAGCCTAATATTTATTTCTTCTCTTTCAGCTTACAGAAGATGGCTGTGAACGTCTATTCAACTTCAGTAACCAGTGACAATTTAAGTCGACATGACATGCTGGCATGGATAAATGAATCTTTAAAAATAAACCTTACAAAGATTGAACTGCTGTGTTCAGGTAACATCGTGGAAATGAAAATATTTGCATAACTGTAATTTTCCTGTTTGAAGTCCATAAATGAGTTTTGTTATTTAATGTAAAAGAAGAATTAACTGAAAAAGAATGATAAAATGCCTTTTCCCTGTATCCCATGATCATGAAGTTTGCAGGAGTTACTTAAAGTTCCATCCATTTAGACGTAGTTCCTATGCTTGGAGAAACCCAGTAATTTAAGGCACAATTGAGATTGTTTATATTTTAATCAGATTTAATCTGTACTCCATTTAATGAAGGTTTACTGTGTAAAATGATGCATGTCAGAAGATCAATTAATGGAAAGCACTTCCAGTACACATTTTCTTACTGATCTCTTTTTTCCTCCTGTTCTCAGGTGGTGCGTACTGCCAATTCATGGACATGCTGTTCCCTGGTTGTGTGCCTTTGAAGAAAGTGAAATTCCAAGCCAAACTAGAACATGAATTCATTCACAATTTTAAACTGTTACAAGCAAGCTTCAAGAAAATGGGGGTTGACAAAGTTAGTAACCTTTTTTCGTGTTTTTACTATTTGCATCTACTTAAAATTAAACTGTTATTAGTTGATCATTAGTAAATCAGACTCGAAATCCCCAGATATAAAGTTCAACTGTTAATCCAAAGCTGTTTATACTGATGTGGCATTTTTAGTTTGTACCTTGGGCATGTTTAGAGGTGATCTTAGGGTGTGAAGATAAGATTTTTTTAAAGTACTTTGGGAACTCTACTAATAGATATGTCAGTACTTTGGGGGCAGTTAGTTGTAGGTGGTGTGACAGATGGACAGCTCCTTCTTTACTGTTTGATCATGTTGTAAATTGCTTGAAGAAGGACATTTCTAGGCTCCATGTTCTTTCACATGGTCTAGAAGAGTGGAACGATCCTAGGGCTGCTAGGTAGTGGTGAGCTTTGTCCTTGATTAGAATGGAGCTATTCAGTTGGAGATGAGCAGAGGCAATCGAATCTTTATCATTCACAATTGTCTTTAATAAAATACCAATATTAATATGTTCTCTTTTCAGATTATTCCTGTTGACAAGTTAATAAAAGGAAAATTTCAGGACAATTTTGAATTTGTTCAGTGGTTTAAGAAATTCTTTGATGCCAACTACGACGGGAAAGACTATGACCCAGTAGCTGCACGTCAAGGCCAGGAGACCATGCCTTTGCCCAACCCCTCCACTCCTGCTCTCAACAAGCCCAAGAAAATCCCCAGCACTGGAAGTGCAGGTAAGACCATGGACCCCTTCAGCTTCTCCTCTGCTGTGCTCAGGGCTGTTCTTGACTCACGCTTGCATCTCCCCCTGCTCAGGGCTTCCTCATTAGACCTAGCTGAAGTGTGTCTTGTTAAGTTGTACCAGTTCCGTCTTTCCACATGATACAGTTTAGTTGGCTATTTTTATCCTTTATGCTTCATCTTGGCTTTGATGTTCAGCTGGGAACATTCCATCCGTTTTACAAAACATGCTTTAAAATTTAAAATCTGAAAAGAAATGTTTTTATGTGCATGTGGAGTGGAGTTCACTTTCAGATCTTAAGTTAAAAACGATAACGTGTTATGTAGCCAAGTCCACTGATTTGTATACCCACATAGGGATGTTTTTGCAGATTTTACAGTTTCCCTTGCATTGTTTCTAAATCTTTATCCCAAAATAACATGAATTCCTGATGTGTCATTCCTTGCTAATTACAGATGACAGCCTCAGTCAGGTATCTAAAGGGAGACCAGCAGCAAGAATTGGTATACTAATTTGTTGGTCAGACCTGGTTCTGTGGCTTTGCACACACTTTCTTACACTGTGGGTTAAAGTTTCAGAAACTAAGTTCTCATTAATATACAACAATTATTTGTTAAAGTTCTTAATATTGGAAAAAATCTTAATATGCACGTTTTGGCCATTAGATTTAATTTTGGAATGTCAAAATCAAGTTTTGTGCAGTTTCCTGTTCTTTTTTTCCTGTTGTTTTTGGTTGGTTGCAATTTAATCATTTTCCGAGTTTCTGCAGGGAATAATATGTTTTGTTTAGTGTTCCCCAGTGAAAAACCTGCTAAACCATTTAATCATCAATTTGAATAATATCCAAACTTTGATGATATAATCAAATATAATTTAATTTACCATATCATTAGGAGAAGGATGCTGTGTGTGCGTTTTATTTGATGCAACAACCACAAAAACTAATGAGAACCTTTTTTCTGGATATTTGTTTAATGCAGTGAGATTGATTTTTTTTTTTCCTTTCCATGTCCACTGTGTGTGCTCTTCCATAGTTTTGTATCTACTGAATAGATGTATGGAAAATTTAAGTACTGTTTCAACAATGGGGCAGTGGGCACAACCCAGGGAGGATTGGAATTTCAGGTTCAAACAGCCACTCCAGTTCATTTTAGGTTGCCACCTTAAGCTATTTAGCACGCATCTCAGTGACTGTTTTTATGGGTTTGTTCATGGTTATATCAAAAGACCACTTTGCTCAATTTTGTCCTGAAATTACCTGCAGAGTTTTATACCTTCCTGATCTCTCACTGCAGTGCAGTGATGTTGCCGGTTGCGCACTTCTTGATTTTGTTGTTCTGATATCACTTCCAGCCCCTCAGAGACCAGCTGCAGTAGCAAAGCCAGCTCCTAAAGTTGCTTCAGTGGGAGCGCGGAGACCTGGCGGCGCAGGAAACGGCGATGAGGAGAAGGCTGAGCTCGTTCAGGAGGTTTGTGTAACTTCCAAGATTCTGGATGTTTATTCCCACAAGTCTAATTTTTAAGTCCTCTTTTTTTCCCCTAACCAAGAACAAGTTCTTGACTGTTAACGAGAGTTTAAGGGTATTTCGGTTAATAAATGAAAGGAAAGGAAAATTGCATAGCAGGTCTGTGCATGGGGTTCTTTTATCAGGTTGTTTCTAATCTGCTCCTAAAGCATTACACCGTTTTAAAACTGAGTAAAACCAAGGAAAACCAAGTTTTTTTTTTGTTTAAAATCGGAGACGTTGTTCAGGTTCTCAACTGGTTAAGTAAAATCCGCATTTGTGTTCACTGCATTGGTTATTCTGCTTACACAGAATCATTTGACCTGCGTCTCTCTTTTTAATATTTAGTACTTGTATCACTGAAAATAAAATAAAACCCTGTTGAGGTTAGATTCAGGTATATGCCAGTGAATCAGGTATTCTGTTTACATAGGGTTTATGGAAAAATGTGTTGGACTCAGCAATTGCCAATTCCATGTATGTGTAAAAAACATTTTCAAACTAGGGGCTACAATTATACCATTGCATGTGGTATTTTGCCTACAGATAAATTGGTTAAACCAATTTCAACATTTGGAATAAGCATTGTAGGCCTCAGCCTCTGGGGCTGGTCTTTGGACCAGAACTTGACTAATTGGTCAAGGAGTTGTGCATGTTGCTAGGTGCTCTGTGATTTGTTGGCTCGTCAAATTGATCTTCCCACAGTGATGCTGTGTTTTGTAAAAGGCTCTAAACATGGTATGTACTTAATATTAATAAAATTGTAGCAATTTAAAAACTCTTTAAATTTAGTCATTTTGTAGGTTTTGTTGTCGTTGTGTATTTTATGTGCTTGGCTTTGTGCTAGCTTTGGTTTGGATCAACTGCTTCACATTCAGTAGTCTGTGTATTATATAAAGGACTCCTAATTCTTGTGTTCTATTACTTCCATGTAGGAAATGTATGCATAATCCTTTCTGTATATATAATGCTATTTGACTTCATGTTGTCATTTGGAGTCCTTATTAAGCATGATCTTTTGAAATGGGGTTTCCCCTGGCAGAAAAGGTTGGTAACCATAACCACTGGTTTAAAGATACAGAAGTGCCTTGTGAGCTAATAACAATTTAATTTTTTTTCTTACCTCTAGGTTAACTTATTAAAACTCACAATTGAAGACATGGAGAAAGAGAGGGATTTTTACTTCGGCAAACTGAGGAATATTGAACTGATCTGTCAAGAGAAGGAGGGGGAAAATGACCCAACATTGCAAAGGATTGTTGACATCCTTTATGCCACAGACGTAAGTATTTTGCAAAGGGTTGTGGTAAAGTATGACTTAATTATGAAGCTTAATGATAGTGGCATCAGTCTACTTGTTCTCTGAATAAGACAAGAGAGGACCTGTCTGTGGAATGTACTGTTCTTTAATGTTTTAAAAAAGTACATTCCTCACCTCTCCAATCTTTAATGTGTTTGTGGTATTGTTCCTTTATTTAATACCAGGATTGTGCAGGTACTGGCATGATTATACTGATATAAGAAAACCAATATACTGGCATAAAAATGTATTCTGCTGCTACAGCTACAGCTGTGAACATGTATTGCAGCTTTTTCTAAAAAGAGCTCTTTCTGACAGTTACAGAGTTTGAACTTTTTTTGACCAATTATCATAATGTTTATACTGTACTACTAATGAAGCATTACTTTTCATAGCAGTCATTTTAAATTGTGTTGCTTTCTCAGGAGGGCTTTGTTATCCCAGATGCGGAATCTCAGGAACAAGAGGAATACTAACATTCCAGGCTGGATGAAACTTCTACAGTACCTGTACTCCCCTACACATCATGTTATGCATTTAGTTGAGAATGAACTATATATGAAAATTTGTCGGCAAAAACTAATTGAAGTACCTCTTGACCCTTGACGTGTATAAATGCAGAATTCCAAAAGCAGAACTGTTCGTTTCAGAGTGGAGAAAAAAGCAACGCAGATCCGTCTTCAGACTTTGCTTCCCATTGTTTTGCTTTTAGGGAAGTTCAAAGGTGTCCAGCACCTTCAGTGTTTGTCTTCTGTTTTGTTTTTCTGTAAGCTCTGTCACCTTTTCACTGTTGTGGTTTTGTAAAAGTCACTAAAGTTTTCTGATTTTTTGGATTATTAAATGTTGCTGAAATTTAAGAAGTTTTTTAATTATTCTATTACATATCGGAACAGAATATCACCTTCAGGGGTTTAATGAAAACGAAAGACTGGGCACCAGACACAATTTGAATATGTATCAATATCTGGTGTTCTGTCTTGAAAGGAAAAGTGCGTCTTTTTGCGGTTCTGTGATTTGTTTTTCAACACTGAGTTCTCAGTACTGAGACATGAGGACTACATTGTATCTGTCTTGGTGTGGTAAATGAGTTGGTCTTTATGAATTGGAAGTCAACAGGGAGTCGTTGGTTGTATACCAGTGACTGAGTGCCATTTGTTTAATTTTTTAATATTCTATACAATACCTACTCTAGCATTGTGGATTAGATATTTTGGCAATTCTGAAAACTTTGTTACATTATTGCACACACACAACTGTTTTAATGAAATTGACACTGTTTCTATTAATGTTTTTATTTAAATAAGAGTTTAAATAGTTTGTATCCAATGTCTTTTATTAAAGCTCTCACAGGGTTCGTTATCCAGGTTCACTTAAATTCTGCTATTCTATGTGAGGAAAAAACGTTAAACTTTAATTGTGAACTGGTTTATTTTCTATTTTTAATACGTTTTTATGCCTGATAGGTTCTCAAGAATTTTTTTATAAAATGAATGTTTTTCCTGCAGCACATTTCAGGTATAATGAAGTTCTGCCTCTTTAAATTTTACAACCTTTTAAAGAAATCTACAGGAAGTCTGGTGTAAGTGATTGGCTTTTTAGATTGTGATGACACTTAACAGGAAGTAATGCAAGGTTTCCACATAAGGTTATGATGGAGAAAAATGTTTCAAATTCTCACACATTCAAATTGGCAGGAAAGAAATCCAGTACATTTATGTTTTTGAGTATGTTCTTCTGGGTTGCACCACAAAATCACAGCTTCGTTTTAGTTCACCAAGTGTGTGGTTTTATAGTGGCAACGACATCAGTTTCGTAGGCTGTGACCTTCCAGGTAATCTCTAGTTTACTTTGATCAATACCTTGGCAGCAGACTGCATGAAATGAGGCCCGTTTGTGTGAAACGGTTAAAAAAATGTGCAACGAATCTGTAAGCTTTTACTATTATTGCAGTACGTTCTGACATAATCTGCTTTCAGAATAATGGGGTTTCCTAAGAGATCTTGCCTGTTATTCATTCCTGAATTGTCAATTCATAAAAATCTGTTTCGCAACTTTTTGAAGACTGCATTGTGCAGTTTAATTTCTGATTCGATTTAATATTAATCTGGGGGAGAAAATGTAAGGGATCTTTTCCCCCTTTTCTAACACTTTAAATCAATGGATGAATTGTCTAGCTGAAATACCAGTTACTGCTCATCTTCATAAACAAGCAAAGGGATGTGTATGTATTGTCGGTCTACTTATTTTTTGCACTGAGTCAAGAAACTCACCACTATGATGAAAATCAAGGACTTTTTTTTAGAAATGGCACCTTCTGAAGACCATGGGGTAGATGATCTTTTCAGCAAGATAATGGTGAAGGAATGTTTTTGTCTTGTTAAGTCCAGAATATAGTAAATGCATTGTCAGAATTATGTAAATATAAATCTGTCACTGGAGTACGTCTCCATTTCTGAATATTTTTTCAATATTTTTTGTGCCAATGTCTTCAGTCTTCTGTTTCAAGTTGGTTATGGTTTCATCGCATCAGTTTTAGACAGTTTTTTTTTTGGAAGCATGTGTGAAGGTGGAATAAGGAAAGACTGTAAGTAGAACTTTAGAAGTTGCCAAAAACATACAGTAACCAGCCATTGTTGGGATGGGAGTGAATGCAATGGTGCTATTTCTAATTCCTTTTGTGGCCTTTATGGTTTGTTGTCCTAAGATTCTTGTACACTGTGGACCATGTACCACTATTGGTCTGTCTCTGCAGGGCGTTCTTCTTTTACCAATTTGCTGAAGTCGGTTTCTTACGAACAATAAAACTATTTCCACACTGTTGAAATGTCTTTGTAATGTTTTATCAGGGGTATTTGCGTGGCTCATATTTTGTATTTGTTTTTTTTGCATGGATCTGTCAAAACAGGTGTTCTAAATCGGTTAACTCATGTCCTTGAATCGATTGCTTTTCTTGTTAGTGAAGAAATGCTGTCTGCTTGCATCTTTTTATGAAGCCAACAAATTTCATGTTCTTTAGATCATAGGTCATCTCCAGTCCTAGAGTTGATCCAATCACTTTGGTTTTATAGGTGTCTCCCCTCAGTGGAGAATCACATTATTCTTGAGCAGTAATATCAGTCCACGATTCAGTTAAGTATAGAGGGGTGCAGTTAGAAGGTATGGCCCCTATCCTACACATTCTAATTATAAAAACTAAAGTTAAAGATAAATGACAGATTTTTTTTTGTCCCCAGTTCTGTTGAATTAAAATGTTTTGGCTAGAGCTGAATCTCAGTAGGCAGCCCCTATCTTGACATTTTCCCTTTTTTCATTGATTCAATTTTAAGGTTTTTTGGAAATTGGTAAGCAATTCCTTGTTTTAAAAGTGGAGTGTTGCAGTCATGTTAAAGCATGTGCCTATTTAGAACTGTATCTCCCTCATTCTGTCTGCCTTTTTTTTTTATCTACATAAGCTTCCACCTTCTAGATATGCAGCTTTGGAGCTTGTATTCTTTTAAGTGGTGTGCAACAAGCTATAGAGCTGACAGGTCTCTACCGACTGTCATACTAGTGTTTTGTCTAGCAAACCTCTTTCCAAGTTCCTCTTGGGCTCGTCGTATAGTGTTCGCTTCCTCTTTGTGGCACGAGCCGGAAGTTTGCTGTTGTCAGTTTAGTCAGTCCTTTATCTCGGGTTACCCAGGATAGTCAAGCCTGTTCAAGCAGGCTTTTACTGTGGGTGAAATGAGGTTTTGCTGAAATGGAGATTCCTGTTAGGTGCTTGTGGATCAGTACATGATTGTACTTTTCTCACCCTGTAATAGAAAACAGACGACTCTCATTATGTGTTCTTTCTAATTTAACCCAGTGGTGGCCCGAGGAGGACAGGCTCCCTCTTTCGGGCCTTGGTTCCTCTCAAGGTTTCTTCCTACTTTACTCTGCTAGGGAGTTGTTCCTTGCCACTGTCGCCTTAGGCTCGATCACTGGGGGTTCAGGCCCTGGAGTCTGTAAAGCTGCTTTGTGACAGTGTCCATTGTAAAAAGTGCTATACAGATAAACCTGGATTGAATACGTACATCCAAATAATAGCATTAACTGCTTTTCTAGAAATGCTCAAACGTGTTAATGGGTGTTGCATGCACCCCCTTATTGTGTAGAAGGAAGTTTTCATATGAAAATTCAAATAATTCTTCCCAAAGATGAGAATTCAAGTGAAGGAGGAACTCTGTAAGAGTGTTCTTAAAAGGCAGCATGTTTGGACTTATGCAACAGCTGCATATTGAATCAAGATAAGTATTAGCTTTCTCAGTGTTATTCTGACGGCTAATAATCCCAACATGACATTGTAAGCACTCAGGCTAAACCTTTGCTTAAACAAAGACATTTGTTACATAGTGGCAAACTCAGTCCTTCATATAGAGTGTCACAAAATGTTGTGCAGTGCAAAGACATCTTAAATTATTTTTCCCAATGCGATATGCATAAAGCAACATTCATATAAGAAAAGATGTCATACAATATCCACTTAAAAGAAAAAATGTGGTAACAAATGCAGGTTTCTGTGTTTTGAATTATTCCTTGCTATAAAACAAACATTAAATCCATTAGTCTAGTTTGTGAGATCATCAGGGAGGATGAATTACGATTAGATGACATCATAATAAAGGAACATTCTATGAAATTACCAGCCCTGTTTCAAGTGGAGAATGTAAGTGCCAAGAGCTCTGCAAGGGCACTATAAAAATGAAAAATAAAGAAACACAAGAAATCCTGATAAAGGGTAGCACATCTGTGAATGCCAGTAACACGAATGTGAAGGTAGCTAAGCAGTCCTCTTCAGTAGCATGGTAAGTTTCTTTTGTCATAAGTTATTGTGTTGCTAGTTGTGAGTCTTCATACATGTTAAAAACTATCTTTAATTTATACTGTACAGTATACTGTATGTTTACAATACTCTATATTATACAGTGTATAGAAGTTATTTAAAAAATCATTTTTATATTTGTAGGGTGAACTCAGAGACTGATAAAAACAGGCAGGCTGCAGCACAGGTATAGTACAGATGGCAAAGGCACTGTTTTGCAAAAAAAAGTTTTTGTGTAATATAAGCTGGATATGGTTTAAAGTTTCATGTACTACTTCAAGGTAACTTCTCAAACATTTGAGGACAAATGTAATGCAGTCTTGCATATATATTCACTCTAACCAGCTGCACTTTTTCTGTTTTGATGTTGTAACTCACTAACTACAACTATGAATAGTAACTGATGAATAGTAAATCAGATTTTGATTGTAGTGAACACTTGCAGTTTCTCTTGACACAGAGAGGGAACAGATCTTCTGAACTAAGTTATTTAAAGCATGGATCATTGGAACACTGAACCCAGAATCCTTCCCTCTATCTATGTATTCATAATGTCTTTATCCAGTACAGGGTGTATCCAATCTCAGCAAGCAACAGGCGTAAGGCACCCTGGATGGGATGCCAGTCTGTTGTAGAGCAGATACACAGACACACACCATCAATTTTCCCAAAAGCCAGTTAACCTACCAGTGTGTCTTTGGACTGTGGCAGGAAACCCACATTTACACGGAGAGAACATACAAACTCCACACAGATAGCAGCCCAGTAATTGAACCCAGAGCCCCAGCACTTCAAAGCAGCAATTCTAACCACAGTGCCACTGCACCACCCTACTACAGAATCCTTGTTGGCCCAAACTGTATTCCTCCAGTACAGAAACACAGATGTGCAACCTGTTAACCATCTCTAATCCGTTCCGCTCTGGAGACAATGACCCTGGGCAAATTCCCTGTTCCTTTCCAGCTGGTTTATGTTCAAAGCCCATTGCCCATTTGCTGTTGACTTGCACCCTGTGCTTCACGTTTCCCACAGCAGCCAGCTGGCGCCCCAGCGGAGAAGCCAGCGAAGGAGGGCGAGATGTCGGCAGAGGAGAGGCAGACGCAGGGACGCGTGGAGGACCAGATCAACGACGAGCACCTCCGGCGCATTGAGCGCATGTTCCGCGAGGCTGATACAGACGGAGGCGGAGGCCAGTAACCGAATCGTGGAGATTCTTAAAGGCCTTCTAACATGAGAATATATGTATATGTACTGAAAACCTGGTTAAAAAAAAGAAGTTTCAAAGCATTCGTGAGTTAATAGGGTTAGTTAGCACAGTTGTACCAATGCTGAATTATAAAAGGTAAATAATAAAACCCCACCCTCCCCAAAGAACACGAGTATCGAGCAAAGGGAAAAGGGAAATGAGGTACAATTCTGTCTTGATCTGTTATGATAATAAAGCATTACAGCTCCGCTGAGCTGGTCTTCTTCCTAAAATGTCCTTTTTGATTTAACTTTGCAGGCTTGGACATGGAGGAGTTTCGAGATGCCATGAAGAAGATTATGGGCGAGGTGGATGATGAGGACCTGGACATCATCTTCATGAAAGTGGACACTAATTGTGATGGCAACGTGGACTGGGTGAGTGGGTCACAGAGCTGCCTTTCGAAACATGCCTGAATGGAAATTAATATTTTAACTCTCTCTAGAAAGCAGCTACAGATCAGCAAGCAAAGCATTGTGGTTCACTGGGAGACAGTAAAATCCTGATGAACCGTTCAAGAAAAGCAATTCGATTTGCCTTGAAAAATATTTTGCTCAGCTGTAGACCTTTCAATTTTGTATTGTTAGTTGACCAGGGACTGCATGCCAGCAATTTTGTTATGATCTTTAAAATGCTGTTGATAGTGTCACATAATAGGAGCCATCTGAGCCCTCTGTTAAGTGCAGACTGATCCTTAATAGGCAGAATTTTGAATAGTTCGAATAGTTTTTAGAATAGAATTGTTTTTGCTTCTTTTTATTGAAATTCAAACTTCTCTGTCCATCTCCGCTGTGACCCTGAAGATGTTCATGCAGCCTAGCTGAGTATTATTCCTTCACTTTGGGCTTTGAAATAAATGATATTGTATAACATTCAGGCTCTGTGAATATTGCAGCAGTTCATGCACAGACTGTCTCAGCGACAGAGAAGGCCCGTAACTACAGCTGGCACAGAAAGGCCCTTGTACATAATTGATATAAATAACTTCTTCCCAGAAAGGACTTGTCCAGAGGGAATACTCATGTTTTGCCGGAGTCAATGGGGTGTTGATAAACAGTATGGATGAAGGTCTTTGATAGCAGCAGGCATGGGGCTTCACATTTCTTGCTTATATCTCCGGCGTGCACTTTCAGCCTGTGCTCCCTGTCTGTGTGGTGTTTGCATGTTCTTCCTGTGGTTGTGTCTGGATGCTCCATTTTCCTCCTGCCTCCCAAAGACAGGCAAGCTATCTATGACAGGACGCTTGAAATTGTCCCTTCCCAAAGCTTGAACCACAAAATGTAAACCTCTTATCAGAACCCAGACCAGAAAAAAACAGATTAGAGCTATGATACAGAAATTGTACCATCACTTCATTTAAATTAGGTGCTTTGAACAATATATCCTAACATGAACCTGAAAGAAATATGGGATCAGTTGTAAAGGAGGTGGTGGTTTTTTTACTTGATTTTATGCTTTTTTCCAGCTTTCCAGGGTGTGAATGTGTGTGGTGCTGTGGATGGGTGTTTTCTAAAGCAGAGTGACTTTTTATAAATTAGTAGGACGGCTCAAGGTTCTCTCCCACCTCCCAGTAGCCCTGCCATCCCCACATCAAGTACAGATTTCACACTGAAACACTTTTTCTCATGTCCCTGCTCTTGCACCTGTGTTTCCAGGATGAGTACCTGAACTACATGCTGCTGGAGTACCGGGAGAAGGATTCCCTTCAGCAGCAGACCAGACCCCTGTACTTCCCCAAGCCACTGAAGATCGTCCCCGTGTAAGGCAGCCCTCTCGGCAGTGACAGTGTTATCTCTTCCTGTAAATGGATCCTAAACACCGGGCAAAACCACACTCTCCCTCCCTGGGATGTGTGCTGGCTGAAGAGGAGCAGGGGTTGAAACCAGAAGTGGGGTGCTGGAATGCCAGCTCTCTGGGCTGGGCCCTCTGCTGTGGTATTCAGAGAGTGTCGCAGCTAGGGTATATTTCCAGTCTAAAAAAGTGGGAAGCTGTTGATGGAAAAGCGGAAAAGCATTTTGCCCAAGTATTTTGCCCAAAAGTACCATCTGTCATTCATTTATGACCCAGTTCTTTCACAGATAGGTCACTGAATTATATTTCCCAAGAAAGACCTCTCAGTTGTTTTTTAAAACTCTCTTTGGCTTTTAGATTAATTAGTTTCAAGAGCTGCTGAGTAGAGGTTCTGCTTTAAATCTGTCAAAACAGCAATCCTCTTCGTCTCCTGCACTTTCAGGATTTTAGCTATAAGCTGCTTTGCCCTTATTATTAAATTGTTTAATTATTATAATGATAATAATGTTATAATAATATAATAATGTAAAAAATATTCATATTTTGACCGAGACTTTCAAAATACAATTTTTACTGAAAGTTTTGGTTCAGTTCAATACAGTTACGTCTTCAGCTCCAGGATCCCTGCACAGGGTTTGAACGCATGAGTCCAGTGCTAACATCTTCTGCCCCTGTTCCTTATTATTCAGCCTCTGTTTCTGTGGTAATGAAGGGTTAACAGGAACAACATATGGATACTGACTTTATTCTGAATTACTTAACCTTGTTAGTACAAACGAAGTAACGACGGACTGGTTTCATTACCAGAATGTCCTCAGAGTGGTATAGCTCATCCCTCTGATTCTGTTGTTCATTAGCAACTGACAAAGTAAATTGATCAATTTGCGCTGGTCTTGGATTTTCAGTCTCTGGCTCTAAGAGAGCTTTGCAGGCGGTGACAGGCCAGTGGATGTTGTAACAGTACAGTATGTGTTAGGTACAGCTGATGGTGCAACCACCCAGTCAGTTCAGCTCATAACACAGCTTCAGTGCAACATATTTAATGTTTTATAGTTGTTTCAGATTCTTTAGTTCATTTTAATTTGTATGGTCTGAGCCCTGAGGCTGTGGTAAGTAATCTGGCTTTTGATGTTGCTGTGCATAGCATTTATTTCGTCTTTCTGAAGGGGCTAAGTCTGTTTTGACAGCAGCGTAATAGGTGTGTTCCTACACTCTGGCAAAAGCTGTCTTTTTTGTTATGGAGTTAAAAGGGTTTCCATGTATCTCTTAAATAATTAAATAGTAAATCTGGTTCTACAGCACAGCCTTTCTGTTACATCTGTGATAGTGCTGGCAGCCGAGTCCCAAGAAAAGATGTTAACGCACTGTAACCCCCAGTTATCTTGCTGAGGAGACACTTATGTGCTGGATAATCTCTTGTGGAATTAAAAGTACTGTACATAGGATTTAATAGATTTATATCCTGCTTTTTAAAAACATATTATGGAAAGAACAGCCCGGCCCAATTTCATTTTGTAGTCTGGTCAGTTTTGTAATACGAACTGTGTTCTAAGCTATTTCCAGCCTATTGCAGAAGTTCACAGTCCCATATTTATGATACTGGCTGTTATCAAAGCAGAGAAAATGCTAATGTTGTGTAGAACAATTGCATCTACAACATAATCATCAGTAGAAGCCTGACCTTTGCAATACATTTCCTATGCAAATCCATCATTGGAGTTGATGAATCAGGCTGTGGGGGACTTCAGATGTCCGAACAGAAATGCTGCCATTATTTTGCTATTTTTAGCAAATCTCCTAAATGGTGATCAAATCAAGACCATTCAGCAATGCTTTTAATGGGAATATGACTTCACTCCAGTGGGAGGCTCTGTGCTCTCATTGGCTGAGATTTTCCCTTGGGCTGGGGGGGAGGACTGTCTTCTCTCCAGTAGGGATAGGGGTGATTGTGTGTGCAACAGCACAGACAGTGTGGCCTGAATGTCTAATAAACCTCTTTCAATGATGAGTCACTTCTCTGGCAATGCAGCACCCTCCCCCTCCCTCCTCACCCCAGTTTGCAGTGGGGTCGCGATTAATGACTCAGTAATGGGCATGGCTCATGTAGCTGTGTATGCATTATTCAGACAAATTCCAGTGTATCGGCTCAATAAATGAATGAATGTGTTCCACTACAAGCAGAATCAGAGCTGAATGCCAACAATAACATAATTCCTGTTCGTCCACTACAAGCACCTGTATTTTAAAGCCAACTAAATATTTCCGTGTGTGTGTTTGGGTTATTTTGACATTATATGGCTTCTGTCTTTTTCCATCCAGACATTTACAGTAGCTCCTCTCACCAATGGAAGCCCTGTTAATGTGTTTACCAGTTTAAGGAGCATCTGTACATGTGTTATTCAGGCAGAGGTCCAAGTAAGCTAAGCTGAGGCTTAAGAGGCACATGTCCCTAAACAAACAGATTGTGAGATGAAGCCAGAGATGTGTGTCTGCAGCACCATAGGGGTCAAATTCTGACCGAACATGTGGTGTTATCTCTCTGAATCACTATATGGTATAGTATTAAAGTCAGCATTAGTATGGACATATGGTTTGACTCATTACACTCTTGTGACATAGATTGGTTCCATGTTTTCCATACGTTACCATGTTGATAATGATTGGAGCACTAGAGTCATGATCAACCTGCCAGTTAAAGAGCTAATGAGAGCTATACTGTTTCCTGGTTAGTTCAAATGACTGGGATTTGCTGGGAGAGTCTTTACTGCTACCTCCTCCCTGTGTATGAGTGTGTTTGCCTGGCTTGGCCCTGCCTGATACTGGCTCTTATGTCTTTAGGGCTCATTGTGAGGTGATAGTGCGGCTGCAGTTCTATCCTTTCCAGACACCCCAGGCAGACAAGAAGGATTCTGCCGAGCAGAGTGGGCTCCCCAAGGCACGGACCCAGCTGGGCCGCTACCTCTCCATCAGCCGGGATGGACTCCTGTACTACTGGAGCGAGAGATTCAAGCTGCTCCGGACTGTCAATGTGAGGCCATGGGCAGACCCTCACAGGCCCAGTGTATTCTCACACATCACTACTTAAAAACACAACCGGACGATCCTCTAGGGCCTCTAGGGATCCAGAGCTTGAAACTTAAGGTTGGAAATATGTTTTCGGTGTCTTTGTAATCCTAATTGAATTTAAGAGCAGAGACTGTTTGAAAGCCTGTGTCTCGTTGATGTGATTATGTGTGGGGAAGCAGGTTGAAGTGGGGCAGGAAGTGTCTATCCTTGTGAGCACTGGCCTTGGGCGCTGAAGTGTCCGCTGCATTTCAGCTGGACACTCCGAGGCGCAGCCACGCCCATCCCATCTGGGTGACCGACATGATCTGCCTGAGCAACTTGAACCTGCTGGCCATCTCCTCCACCGGCCGAGACGTGGGTGTGTATGTCAGTGACTACAGCACTGCACTCCTTCTCTGTATAATGCATTGTGTGGTGATGTTTTTAACACTTTGTAGGTGCAAGGACAGAGCAGTGAGTTAGAATATCTGTCAACTGGCAGATCTGTTTCATAAGTTCATCAGACAAACAGCTCAAGATGGTTACAAAACTAATGAAAGACTGAGCAAGAATACTTTGGGATTGAGTGTGGCACGTGTTAAATATTCTGAAGTGTAACTTTTTAAGAGATCATGCACTGGTTTATTTTAAATGTGATGAAAGAAAAATACAGAATGCACTTTAAAAAGCTTTTTTTTTTAAACATCAGAATTCTACGACATCAGTGCCAGCAAATGTGACATTGTCTTTTCCCTCACTGGGCTGGACAGCTACATTCTGGTTATGGACTACTGGTAGGTACCAATCTGCATGAGTAAAACAGGGTGTTCTGTTATCTGTGCTACTCATTTCTTACCTGAAGGTCAAGGATGACTTCATTCTCTCTGTATTCACTGTCTACAGGAGCTCTCATAATGGGTTATCCTGGTTGCAGCCAAATACCGAACTGTACTCATATATTCCAGAAATCACTTCACATGATTTTATTTCTGTTCTTTTAAGGTCTGATGGGAAAAAAGGTGTGTTTTCCATGGGTGATGCAGGAGGCAGTATTTCAGTCTTCACATCTTCAGACGTTATCCGGTATGGACTCTTCAGCACTCTGAACAGCACCTCTAAAACAGGTACAGTCTCAGTCTCTGCCCAGGACAGCTGACCATTCCAAGAAAAATCTAATAATATCAACTGACTTCCCTAGCAGTTTGCATGAATAGTAATCGTGTGTGATAGTGAGGTGTCTAGGAAAGATATTTGTTGGGTGGGTTTTTTAATCAATTTAAAGTTAAAAAGTAGGTTTTTATCGAATCTATCAAAATTGCACACATACTTTTTTGGGGTTCTGTTTAAAATTATTTTGTGGCGGTGTACGTTCTGAATAAGATCCATGGAAGTGGAAATTGCTTGAGGAGTTCTTGGCAAAATAATGTCAGAAACCACATTAGTAAACAAGGCCTATGTTTCTATTCATGTTTTTTAATATTGTACCTCTCTACATTACATGTTTTCTATGTACAGTTTATAAGTAACATTCTACATCATTGGTTTTATTTTCTTGTATAGTAAAAGTGCAGTATACAGTAGCTCTTCCCTGTGTTTTCTATGCATTTTTGTGAAGAAATATATTGTTTGGAGATATAAAAATGTTCTTTATGTTTCCCTCCGCTCCAGGGTAGAAATCCTGAAGTGACTTCAGGTCCTCTGGCTGGAACTATTAATGGCTCCTCTCAGAGTGAAGTAACTCGATTATGAAAACGGCTTTCTAGTCTAAGTCACATCAATAGTAATAGAAATCCCACGGTGACTGTGAATGACGAACACCAAACTAAATGTCAGAACTGAAACCCTAAAAACAAATTTCTTTAACCATTTGAGGTTAAGCCTACTGTAAGTGTGCCTTCTATCGTTTATACTACTCGTCTGAATTGCTTTCTCCCAGCTGATGTTTGGATCACTACAGAGTTGATTTTCTAGAAATAGCACATATTCTAAGTAATTAATATTGATGAAAGGATAAAAAAAAATAGTGAATTCTCTGACATAACTTTTCATTGATATATTGAGCACGTAGGTTGTTGCTTATTATTCAGTGCTCCATAAAGGCAACAAAAAAAAAACACAGACACACGTATATATAATATATAGATATCAAATTTAGCTTGTTTGGTTCTGAGTAGCTAATTGATCTGAGGATGTCACCCAGCTGTATCTTGAAAAAAGCCAAGGTATGAGCTTTCACAAAATGGCTGGGCAGCTTATTCAAGACTCCTGCAGCCCTTTGTGTAAAAAAAAAGTGTCTCACATTCTCAGTTTGTATCTACCATTTAGTTTTGTGTCCTCTGGCTCATGTTTGATGTTGACTGGTGACATCTTTGCAGTGCCTTTGTGCATTTTGAAAGATTGGACCAGTCCCCCCATTGTCTCTTTTTATTCTGGACTAAACAGATATAGTTCAGGACAGTCCTTTAAGCCCTAGAATGTATCTGGTCACTCTTCCCCAGACTGGTTAACTTCTCCAATGCAGTATGTTCATAACCAGTCCACCTGCTTCTGTTTGCAGTGCGATTCTGGACAGCAAGTGATTTTCAAGTGGAGATTTGCCATGGAACTAATAAATCATTTGTAGTCTCGGATTCTTATTCTTAACAATTCTTTGTTTTACAGGTGGAAAATGTCGCATCCCTACACCAGCTTTGTTTAAAAATACATCCAACATTTACTTGTGCTTCAGAGTTTCTGTAAGTAGCGGATCTATATTGCATCAAAGTAGCTGTAATATTCAAGAGAAATTTAAAGTTTGGCACCTGCTATTCGAATGGCTCAGTTGTCTATACACGTGACTGCCTTAGTTATATTCCGAGCCATGATTTAAGATAGTTGTATGAAAGCAGAATGAGTCTGAAATTGGTTCAGCTAGAGATCACCAGATACAAGAGAATAAATAAACTACTGTAGAATAATACCAAAATAAATTTCTATCTACGTTTGATTCTTGTCCTCGATAGTTTTGTCATGTCCCAGATTTCGTCTTGTTTCCCATGAGAGTCTGAGGCATGGATAATAAGTATTTCTGCTCATGAGCGTGGCTCATTCCTTGCTGTTTCACACTCTTTCGGGGTTTTGTGTGCAGGCTCTCCACAGTGACTGGTGCTACCAGATCAAGTTCATCCCAGAGCTGAACGCTGTCGCCACCTGCTCTGCTACTGACAACAGCGCCATGGTGCTGACCCTGGTGCCCCACTCCCAGAAGAGCCGAATTCAGTACGGCTGCTTCCCACCTCCCTCCCTCACTCTGCTCCAGCCCTTTGTACACCTTCTGTTTTGAAATGAAATGATCTCAAAGTTTTCCTGACCAATCCTGAATCGGAATACTCCTCTTTTCTGTGATTCACAGTAACTCAGCTTTTCATCTAAGGAAAGGCATTTTATGCTTTGACTATTCCCCAGAGTTTAATATACTTGGTAAGTAGTATGTTGGATCTGATGTATTTTTGCAATTTGTATTAGACGTTTTTAACTGGCCAAACCTTTAGACAGAACAGAATAGAGGTGTTGTAAAGGAGTAAAAATCCATGCTAGGGAGAAATACAACCATGTTTTGATGATAATACATTTAAAAAACCTCACATAAATGTTCAATAGCTAGTAACTGAAAGAGCAAATTTCTGTGGCTACAGATTATTTCCAAAATATACAGCTATATACAGTTCCTTATATAAATTTTGTAAACATATTTCTTTGCCATCTTCAACAGCTCTTTAGATTGAGATAATGTTGTTAATATGTGGTTACAAAAAAAACAGAGCAGAAGTACAAACTGGACCTTAGTGAAGAAGAACCTGTGGGAGGTCAAAGTGTGTACAGAATAGAGTACAGTTTTAGCAAGAGCAAGACAGCACTGTCGCAGGGGCTGACTCTTGTGGCAATCTTCTCGCTGCGCCTCGCTCTGCTGCAGTGACAGGAGGATTTGACAGGATCGTGAGAATCTGGAACCCCTACGTCACAAACTGCGCCACCTCCCAGATGAAGGGGCACATGTCCGCCATCACCCACATTGTGGTCAACGGGCGCGACAACAAGATCATTAGCATTTCCAAGGACAAGGTGAGTTGCCCAACGAGAAGTGGAAGAAGAAAAAAATTCTTGTCCATTGTCTATTTCTTTTGAGATGGACATAGATCTACTTTTTGTTGGAAGTTTTAAGCTTTCCTGAAAAAAAAAACAGTTTGTGTAGCATTAGATCTTGCCAAAGTAAATACAACAGAATGGCTGGATGTTGGGTCAATGATTGAGCATGGTGAAGACTTCAATTGGTGAAGTTATAGGAGTTGAGCTCTTTGATCGTGGGTTTGAGCCTGGATCATGTCTCTAGCCTACTGTGACCAGTATTCCTCAAGAGTCGACACCACAATTGGCTGTGCTCCACCAAGGGTGGGGTGGGAATAATAAAATAAGCTCACTTAGTGACACAGCGACCCCTGTGGCCACCCAGGTACTTGTAGGCATGAAATGAGGCTGGTGAGGGATGCACCGCTCATGCATTTCAATGCTTTTTGTTTTGAGAATGTGCGTGTCTGGGACCTGCAGGACTGCGCTTGTCTCCAGAACATCCACTCAAGAAACATGCCCTTGGGCAAGTTCCCCATCTCAAGCATTCACTACAGCAAGGACACCAACACCCTGGCCCTCTCCACCTTTCAGGTTGGCAGTGCTGGTCTTCCGTCCTGATTCTTCTTCTCACTTAGCGTTTGCTTCTTTGGTTTTTTTATCATAGATTTCTTAAAGCTTCAGAAAATTGCACTGAGCAGGAGTTCTGATTTTTTAAAAACGTATTATTCCAAATCGAATTATTTTTTGTTTGCATGAAAAAAAAAAAGAAGTTGGCTTCTGCTCAGGGAAAACAATCCCAGTTTGTGATGCATAGACTGCTGTGGTGACAATTTTAAGGGAGCAGAAGCTAAAAGCAAGTCAGCTTTTGTATATATAATATACTCTATGCTGCAGGAAGAAATACTGTTGCCCAGTAATGATGAGAGAATGTGAGACTTTCTCCTTGTGCTCATCATTGCTGTAGATTGGTGTTCTGTATGGTGCAGTGGAAGATGTAGAGGCCAGCAACAAAGCAGCCACATCCCACGAGCAGTCACTGTGTGCTGCGCTCTACAACAGCAACTTCAAACAGGTATGTCAGGTAGTGAGGGCGTTATAGGATTGAATTGGAGTACTCAGGATTATAGATACACTGCTGTGGACTTTAGAAAATAAATAGATGGTTTGTCTGTTCTTGAAGGTGATTTTTGTAAGATTATTTTGGCTTCTACTCTCTGCCTATCTTATTGGACTATTAGGATAACCCCTGACAGATTTCATAATTGTAATAGTTGTCATAGATGGACCCAAACTGGGGCTGTGAAAAACTTCTCTGAGTCCCTACTGTTCTGAAAACATTAGCTGCTGTGATCAGCAGAGAACTCTTCTCTTCCAGTGGGCCCTGTTTCTCCTGTGGGGCGCTTGTGTCACTGCAGGTTGGCAGGTTCAAGGAGCACATGTACAGTACATGTATTTCATCAGTTCCTGAGCTTCTCTGGAGAGCTAAGTCCTAAAGTCAATTGTGGACCCCAAACAGGGTGGGTGTGTAAGAAGAAATGAATGTCCATTCCACATGTAGAAGCAGTGGATCGGGGCTGCGGTGGTCCTGCTGGCTCCTCCTGCATGCTTCTGACTTGCTTTGCTCCTGAGCCTCAGGCCTCTTCCAGCGCAGGCCTCCTGCAGCATGGGGTTTTCTTGACTCGGGTGTCCGTCTGTTCTAGGTGGTGAGCGGCTGTCACAGCGGTGTGGTAAGCGTGTGGGACATCCTCACAGGTGAGAAGGTCATGCAGTTCGCCACCTGTCCGGAGAGAGGGGTGGAGGTCACGGCCATGGCCTTTGACGGCCCCAAGAGACGTCTCATCACCGGCTCGAAGGACGGCTCCCTCAGGCTGTGGAACTTCAACAACGGGGCTTGCCTCTTCGAGCTGCCCAAGCTGCATGACTCTGAAGTGCGTACTGCAGCGATGGTGGACACTTTGAGCGCAAGCATTAACACTGTTCTTCCTGAACAGCATTTTTCTCATTTTCCCAAGATTTTACCATACTTCATCATGCATCTTCTTTGCTACAGTTTCCTGTGTTTAGTGCAAAGCAGTCATTCTTACCATACATCAGTATACTCTATAAGGCTTTTACATGATTTCATTGCACCTTACTACACTTTTCACTGCTTTTACTGTTGTACACCACAGTAGACTTTCAAGATGGAAGCCATCAGTGTTATGCATTAAAAATAATACACATTACAATGTTTGGGACACGATTGTAGCACTACGACACTTTGCTCCTGAATGGCTAAGGTTAAAGATACCAGCAAGGACATGTTTTGCTTTTCTACTGCATATAATTTCATATACAGTATTATGAATAGCATTTATATATTTCTATACATTGCAATACTTGTATTTGCTTAGGAGTTTTTGTCATTGACTTGCAGGTGACTGGGATTCTGTATATCAACCAGAGGATTTATGTTTCCGGTTGGAGTAAAAGAGTGGTCTTGTACCTGTGAGTAAAAAAAAACACCTTCTGATTAATGTCACCAACCGATATAACACTTGTCAACAGTTGTCATCATGGAAGACATAACGCACATCCATTGCTCCCCTTTTCCCAAGGCACGGAAACAGAGGAATATTGATTTACTGTAACAAATATTTCTTCTGAAAGAAAAGAGGCACTGCGCACAAGTTCAGACCTGTCCCTCTCTGTCACAATGTTTCATTTAAGCTGAATACTACTGAGGATTTTACAGTTTGTCAGGGGTTGTAATGCTGTAGCTTGTAAGACTTTAAAATACGCATCTGCTGAAGAGAGCAAAAACCGCAAAAAGATATACAGGTATACATTTTAAATAACAGACATACTATATGTGAAATTATCAAATCCATAAGCCACATCCTTGACTTCAGTAATAACATTCCAGTTATTTGATCATTAGACTCGAAGTTTTAGCTCATCTTTTTGGTGATGGACAGGGATTCGAAAGAGGACGATGAAATGGAGTATCGGCTGTGGAACTGCTATCACTCAGAGGATATCTTCTCCATGGACGCCCACAGCCACAAACTGCTGGTCACCGCTTCCTACAACGGGGACATCATTGTATGGAACATCGACTCGGGTCAGGCCTTCTGCCGGTTCAACGCCAGGGAGAGCCCCCTGCCCCTCCTGCCCATCAGGGTGAGTTGGTTTCTGCAGTGTTAAGTAGACAAGAGAGCACATGGAGCACACAGGGTAATTACCACGGTGAAAGCAGGGTAAGATGTAGTAAAGTACTGTGATGTCAGAGCATGATGAGCTATGCTAAAGCACAGCACAGTAAGCTCAATGCCTGATGTAAGCATGCTGTACTGCTGTTTAGAGGTGACATGCTTTATTCTTCGGAATATCGCAAGTGGCAATGACTGGCAAATGTCTGGCAAATATTTAATATTTAACATATTTAATATAGAAAAAACTTGAAAGCACATTCTCATATATCTTAGAGGTTCATTCCTTCTCGGTCATTTTGCTTGGGTAGTACTTCACCTGATTACCTGCTTGTGCTGCCGAAGATATCTTAGATATCTAATATATGTGGTATTTTCCTGGTGTTCTTTTAAAGAGTTTCTGTGGTAAAGCAAGTCATTAGCTACAGACCTCAAATCATGCCAGGTTCAAACTTGAGGTTCTGCTTCCTGACCTTTAAGTATGGCGATAGTATTTTATGATGATGTTTCTTGAGGAGAGGGACAATGAGAACACAGAACGGTCTGTGGTCAGCCCTGCTCCTCCACAAGGTGAGAGCTCAGGCACCAGACCTGACGCTCTGTGTACTTGACTTCCGGGGGCAGGTGATTGATCAAGGCAGTGCTCGTCGGGAGGGCAGTCCTTCTGGCTCGGAGGAGTCCCTGAGCAGTGAGGAGGATGTCGGTGATTCCCGGAGGCAGACTCCTGCGGGCACCGACAAGTCCGGCGTCAGCGGGCAGAGAGCTCCTGCCTCGGCTCCTCCTGCTCTGAAGAGAACCAGCCAAATACGTCTCCAACAGGCAGGAGGCAGTACAACATCACATTGCCCTCCAGGGCTGAAGCCTTGCAGATTTACATTCTTCTTGCCCCCTTTCAGTGCTTGCTGTTTTGGCTGCATGTACTGGTCCAAATTATATACAGAAGAGCTCTTCACAGATGTGTCTACTGACAGCTCAACATCTGGCTATAAGGCACAAAATACAAATTAAACTGAAGTAAAAGCCATAAAACACCTCAGAGCATAACTTATTAATTTTTATTGTTCTGCTGTAAACCTAAAGAGTTTTCAGAATCTGTAAAACAGACGGAATGACAGGAATTTACAGGAATTCTTAAGGATTTTTTATATACTTTCTCTGAAGTCTGCATGAATTTATTCTTGGTGTTTGCTCAACCATCCAAGTCTTGTTTATGTTTTTTGAAGAGTCCACTATACCTTACGGAGACACCATTTAACAGCATTGCCCTGTATACGGATGACATCTAGTCACTGGCTTTTCGATAAGAATGTTTATTTAGCACAAAAACATTCTCTGACCACCACCTGCTTTTTCTGAAGGAGAAGCGACACAGTTCCCAGGAAGTGAGCCCTGTGTCGGACACAACGGACAGTGATGATGACTGGACAAGTAAGGGGAAGAGACCAGCCACCACCTCCACCATGGAAAATATGGAGAAAGAGATGGATATAGAGGAGAAGCTGGACAGACCTAGGCTGGCTGTGGAGAAGGTACACTATGTATTAAAACTGTCAAACTGTCATGATTGTCACTAATGAACTGTTTCATTTAGTGCAAAAAGACCTAAACTTACTGAAAATGTGTTGTGTTACAAGATGAGAATAAATCCGGCAGCCATTTCCAATGGAGATAGAACAAGTATATATGTGTCCATCACATCCTGTTCAACATTCACCTCTCTTGGATAAAGTAACTTTGCTATACCGTAAAAAGTCTAAAAGCTGTGTAACAATACTAAAACACAAACTTCTATTCTAATGTTAGAAAGCAAATTCAAAAGCGTGTTTTAACTGTTTAGATGACAAAAGGGCAGGGCATTTGTACATAGTGGACTTGGGGGAAAAACAAGATATGGACCAGCTTGCCTACACAATCAAGTAGCCATGGTAACACACCCAGGAGCCACTGGCCATGTCTTTAAATACACAGCAAGCTAATGATGTAACTGGAGATTAGGTCCTCAACACAGCAACAACAGCATCAGCAGGGAAAATTACTTTTTTCTGCAGTAGCAAACAGCCTACATGGCAATTACCGAGTTCATCTAAAATGACCAAAGGCTATACTTTGAAAAAACAAAAAAGGCGTTCAGTATTTCTGTTCCTCACCTCCGTCATGCTAGAGCAATCTAGAGTTAAACCGTCTTGTCTCCACGTTGTTTCTGGTTCTCGTTTGCTTGCATTTAAAAAATCTCGACACAATTAAGCTTTAAACCCGAGCTTGTTCAAGTCTCGACGTAGTCTAAAAATGGCTGAAGGCCTGCGATGACTGAGCTCAGCTGACACCTTGTGGTGGGGAGAGTGTATTCCTCATGGACGTAAGGGAGGGTCTGTGTTCTGCTTGAGCTTTTTTGTGGCTTGATCACACCCTTAACTGAACTTACTAAGGGCTGTATCACATTTTTTTTAAATGTAATCTTTCAGTATATTAGAGATTTTAGAAAAAGGCATTTTCTAAAAATGTTGACATTGAGTGAAAACTCATAGGCACTGTGTTCTTAACAGTTTGGAAGCTCTGAGTTGAAATTTCAAAGCACTCCAGCTTATGGTTGGGATATAGACTTCTGCTTTTGTTTGTTTTTTTGTGGTTGTGGAGAATTATTCAGAACAGCCTCGTTTAATTTAAAAAAAATCAAAACGACAGCTGTTTTACCGCCTGTATTTTTGGATTGTAGCAATCTTCCACACCAGACAACAATGTGTGCATTGTGTAGCCCTCTTCTTTACTCTTCCACTGCAAGCCTGGGGTGCTTAGGGAGGAATTGTGGTAGCAGAGAGCTGGGATACGCTGCAGCAACAGGATCCTCCAAGCCAAGGGACGATAACTATCCCGTTATCCTCCAGGAGGATTTCACTGGAAGGGGTACTTGCAAAGCACCGTTAACTCCTCTTTTCCTAAAGGGGGTTACTGTAATCGAAATGAACTCAACCCTGATGGCTACTGAATACAGCTGGAGCCCCTGGCTCCTTTCTTTAATTCTTTATTCATGCCTCTTCTAAAGAGGGGGTACAGCCGCTCTTCTCCGAGACCCCTCGGCGTGTGTTTCTACCAGCTGGTTTGAAGTCTGAGCACTGCACGCTCTGTGATCTGCCACCTCTTCAGGTTGTGTTCCTGCGCACCCGGGAGCGCAGCCCCAACACGGCGATTCTCCTGACCAGCGCGGCTGATGGCTACATATACGCCTGGTCCATCAGCCACCAGGGGGGGATGCTGGGAAAGTTCAAAGCAACGCATGGCAGTGACACCGCTGTCTGCTCCATGTCCACAGACCTGGAAGACCAGATGCTTCTCACAGGAGACACCAAGGGCTACATAATGGTAAAGACCACATTTATAGGAAGACTTGCCTTACAGTAAAAACGGAGAGGGGGGGGGGTTGACCATGAAAGTAAATATTAAAACCTGAGATTCACATTTCAGAAACTTATGTTTAGAAAAAATACAGTAAGGCAAAGAAGTCCAAGACTGGGGATTTTTTCCTGCTATAAATACATTTTAATTGATGTGCGAAATGTATGTGGACTTGAAGACATATATTGTATTGCAGAGAGCTTGAGAATGTCCAAAATGAGAAATATAAAAGGTTCAGAGACCACATTTAGTGCGTCTTTCTCAAAGAAGGTGACAGGTGTCTCTTATTGAGGAAGTCCCAGCATTGGATTGTCTGTCTCTTGTGCCTCCGTGTAGATATGGGACATTGAGAATTACTGCTACTGCATGGGAGATGAGAAGCAGTCCTGCTGGAGTGAGGAAGAGGAGGGAGAGGGAGGGAAATGCCTGAGACTAGCTGACCTCATCCCAAAATACTGCAGAGTGCGGGGTCCCAGAAGCCTGGTAGTTAAGGAAGAGAAAGAGGTAATACAGGTGAATCTTGGTCACAATTTGTACCCATTGAAAGGCAGGACTGCACGATGATGCCTTTCATTAATAGACTTACTGTCCGCTTTTATGATTTGAAGGTATGGGGTGGATGGAACATCACCCTCGTCCCCCCAAAACTGCTCAGCTCTTGGAGGTGCCACCTGAAAGCGGTTACTCACCTGGAGTATGTGGACAGATTTCAGCTCATAGTCACGGCCAGCCTGGACTGTAATGTCCGTCTGTGGAGCATAGCAGGCAAATACATTGGTAGGCATGAAAGGGAGACATCTGGTGCTGCAAGTTATGTGTTAACTTGTACATCAATAATATTTTAAAAATGCTGAATGATAAGAATTAATTTAAGAGGTCATGAAGTAATAGAATTTTACTAATGTCTCGGTGAAACTCTTTTGCATGGACTTGCTGTTGCAAATGCAGCAACGAGATTCTGAGTCCAGCAGTGTTATGTATTAGCAGTTAGCAATGAGGCACATGGTCTGTGTGTGCAGTGTTATTCATAACCTGTGTCCTGGCATTGACAATCCGAAGTTCAGAAAGGACCTTCATCCTGTACGTTATCTGCTGGCCTTGCTCATGTGCCAAGGCCCTCCTTGAGAAACACTAACCCACTGACTGCCTGACACTCGGAGAGAACAAAGAACATCTACTGTTACAGACAGCAAGAGAATCTACCTGCTCAGGATAAGAGGACCAAGTATGACAAGCACTCTCCTGCAATTCTTTTGTCTCCAGGCACCTTTGGCCAAGCTGTGTGGCGTGTGGGTGTGCCCCCTGTCCCCCCTACGGAGTTGCCTGCAGATCTAAGAAGGGTGGGATCCTGCCAGACCCTGAGGGTACTCAACGCGGGCTCTCACCCTCACTGGAAGTAAGTCTCCAGGAACCCCCCCCCAAACCGGGGAGGCCCCCCCAGTGAGACTCAGGGTTATACAGCAAAGACATCATCTCTTCATTCTGCAAATTGGCCTCAAGCTGCGTCATAAGTCAAAACATGTTACATTATGAGGAAGCAGCTCCTTCTGGGTGCATTGGTGGAATCAAGAGCTCAACAGGATGCCAGTTCATCGCAGGGCACACACACACCCACGAGTACAGAGACACCGGTTATGTTATCTAGTACTGCTGGTTGCATGGGGAACAAAAGCTTAACATCTAAGAGTTGTAATTTACCCTGCCATCCTAGGAGAATTTTAAAAAATCATATTTTATTTGAGCAGGTTCATTGTGTTTCAGTAAATAAAAAAATACCGTTTTCTGAGTTTTATCACTTTCCTGGGACATTAACACCTCCACCCAAGAGCAGTGCTCCAAGTAAGCTAGTTCATAAAGAAAAGGTCAACTCTTAACTTGAATTCTGTCTGTGAAGTTCCCTTGATTCGAAAGTAGAATGTTATGGCAAAGGACGAGCGCCATAAAAATGCTCCGTTAAAACAGTCTGAGGTCGTGCATCTGCAGCTGTGCCAAGAAACTGATGGAGAGGCTGGTCAAGCAAAGGCGGCAGCAATCAGTGATGATGAACTTCAAGCTGGCCAACAAGGATTACAGCTCCAAACTGCAGGAGCTCCTGCCCACCGACCCCTGCATCGCCGAGTACAGCCAGGAGCAAATCGAGGAGACGTGGAGGAAGTGGCAGGTCAAGGGGAAACAGGTACAACCTGACCGCGGTTGTGCAGACCCTGTCACAGCTGGCTGATGGCAACAAACTGGAAGCCCTTTCTGTAGTATTTAACATGCAAAGCAACTGAGTGCCTTTACCGATTCGACTGGTAAAAGTGGTACCATTTCTAAAAGAAGAAAAAACTTTCATCAGTGTTATATATTTAGCTCTCCCACCATTGTGTTCCAGAGAAGCATTGTACTGGGCAGAGCTTACAAACAGAAGGTCAGGCACCATCTGCCCAACCTACCCGATGTCAACACATCTTTCAGCAGCAGAGAGCAGGCAAGTCACCTTTTATTATCATATATGATAATATAAATATGAATTTAGTATATTAATACAAATACTTTTTAATTGTATACATATTTTGATCAATTTATTTTTTAAAAATTACAAGGTCAATTTATGATTCCCAGTACTTTAAGAAATGAACAGTGCAGTTACCTTCCTGTGGTAGACAACGCAGGAAGACATGGAAAACCATGCATATGATCTTAAATCAGATCCCGGAGAGCTAGTGCATCTGCAGATTTTCCTTGCACTAAGACTGATAAAGACCTGAACTGGCTCGTTAATGATTTAAATGGACCAAGCTCTTCAGGTGTGG
Source organism: Atractosteus spatula (assembly GCF_055471065.1). NCBI lineage: Eukaryota > Metazoa > Chordata > Actinopteri > Semionotiformes > Lepisosteidae > Atractosteus > Atractosteus spatula. Next base: position 4,233,905 of record NC_142724.1, read on the forward strand.
GTATTTTAAATATTTCCCAAAAATCTTCCTATGGACCCTTTAGGACCACGAGTGGACACCCCTGAATCATCTAAACCATTACGTACTGCTTTATGTTACTGTATGTTCTTATGCTTCACTGTGCTCCAGCTGAGGATCTACAAGTCCATGCCCTACTCCTCACTCACCCCAGTCACACAGCCGCCCATCCCGGCGGTACTGAGAGAGCAGCAGCTGAAGACCCAGGAGGGCCTCGAGCCTATGGGCAAGCAGAAGCGCCTCAACAAACGGCAGACTCACCTGCGCTTCACCCCAGCAAACAAAGTCGCCAGAAAGAAATCTCCAGCTGGCAAACCAAACGGGAGCAACAGCGCACCTGCGAAGAAGGCACCAAGCCTGTGAAAGAGCCGCTAATCTGCACTCTGGCCTTGCTTAATAACTGGAGGAAGTAGCAGAAGTTCTCAAGAATAAGTGAAATACAAATTCCCCTTTGAAATGTTGTGTGTCAGTGTTTTTTGTGTGAGTTGCTGGAGATCACCACGGGACAAAATTTTACAAGACAGACTGGATTTAAAGTGAATTTTCAGTTGATTTCTCTAAAGTACAGTGCATCAATAGGACTGTGTATCTCATAGCTTACAGCAGTAAAATCAGAGGTAAAAATTTGAGCCACTTAAATTTGGAAAACCTGCAATGTGGGCACTAGGATACTATTTTCCTGTGGGAAAATAAATGACAGCATTTCAGCCCAGAAAGCCTGGCTTTCGTTATTTTATACAGAAACATTTATTCTATTTGCGCCATCACAGAGGGCATGAAGACATTACATGAAGCACATCACGTCACAAGCATTCTTCATACCACATGATTTCTCCCAAATTCAACAGGAACCAATGTCCCTTTATAAATAGCAGCTGTTGCTCACACAATCCATTGAATACTCAGGATACTATGCAATTATTAATCACAATCTGTTAGATCACATCAGCAAAGGAAGTTAAAAAATGAATTCATCTTCTTGCACGATTGAAATATTAATGCTATTTCTACTAGGTGGTAGAACAAGCACAGAAATGGAGTTCAGAAGTTCTTAAGTTGTGCTTTCCATTCGCAAAGTGTTAGCTGTTTTATAATTACGGGACTACTATTTTTACAGCTAGGGTTTACAGTATTAGCAGAACACAAAAACCCTGAATAATACACTTTCACTCCCTGTCAATTCAGTGAAGTGCTAAAATAAAGGCCGCAACATGAAATGTTTAGCAAGTTCCCAAACCTCCCACACATTTGAAAAATAAATTAGCAAGAATAAGATGCTAAGATACATTCCGTCACATTGTCCATCATGAGAACCAGACAATATTTTTGTGCAGCTTCAGCATTTGCCCTCCCAAGGTTTGGGTCTTCTACTCATTTGAGACACGGTAGGACTTTGTTGACACGGGCTGATGTTTCGTTTTTGGAGTCCAGGAACTTCTTTGCCACACTGAATGAGCTGAAACACCTCTGCAAATGAAAGAGGGGAGCCCTCTGCGTCCTGACTCTGTGGCTGAGTCGTGCTGGTGGGATCTGAAGCCCATGGGGTTTCCTGCAGGGTCTGGGGGTTCACATCTCTGTGTGGGCTGCTGCAGGCCTGCTGTAGCTCCTGCTCACTAGCCCGGCGTGGCTGCTCCCCGCGATCTGACTGGCGTGTCCGTGCGCTCTGCCACTTCCGGTAACCTTCGAGGTCAATGGGCTGAACAAACCTACCAACACATTTGGACATTTTAAGGGGGCAGCTTTTTCCTTTCATCTGGAAATAGGCTGCAAATAGTTTTTAATAGTTCTTCTACGGCTATCACTGCCTTGTCAGCACACAACATTAACTTTTCCTCGTAGTGATTGTGCTACAGAACAAAGCTTCATAAAAAGTAATAAAGTAGATTATAAGCAAACGAATTACTCTGAAATATCTTCTTGAAGAGCAGTGTTCACCCTAGGTGTGACTCGATTTAACCAGCTTACACTTTTCCACAGTAGACAATCCCATAGTAATCCTACTACGTACCTGTTGTAATAGAAAATTTTCATTTTCAAAATATTTTCCTGCGTTTCACCCGTAATGTTAAGAGTCTTCAAGCCATTTTGAAATCTGGCGTCATTTTCGAAGTCATGAGCGCTAAACCCAATATAGGACTCCATATCATTTGTATAATCTTCAACACGAACCAAAACGTGAATCTTTTAACACATCACTATTTATAAAATAAGTTATTTTCCTGTTGTTGCTAGAATCGATTTAGGGTGCAAATGTACACATAATGAATTTATATTTGTGTCAGTGAGGTTAAAGATTAAATTGAAATACTCTTCACACGAATCCACCACCCATTCTATCGATACAAAGCAGCCATATTGAATCGACGACAACGAGTGTCGGAGGTAAGAAAAGAAACAAGCTTCAAAAACGGAATCTAAACTAACATCGCCACCTATTGGACGGCATGTACCCTTACACTTCAGAAACGACGAGGTTAGACGATGAACTAAGGTGAGTTCAGTGACAGAAAACGTGTCTCCATGGACAATACCTCAAAACTGAACAATACCTCTTCAGGTTATATTTTATTAACATAAATACATTAATTTTACAGATTTTATTTTTTCTAATTTTTAGTTTTAAGCTACAAATCAAACATACAATTGCTGGAATCCCATGTCTGGTCTTGTCCACAATGTGTCCCAGGCTAACACCCGGATATCGATGGATTATTGATGATAAGAATCCCTACCGTTTTTCATCGTTTGTATAGCCTTGAGTATGATCCATAATTAGTATTTACTTAGTAATATTTCTGGGTGAAGATTAATGGGACCTGTCACATAACCAAGCCCTTTAGAAGTTCCTTCTCCATGTTAAGCTGAAAAGCTCTGCAAAAGGACCCTTCACTGAGGCTGTAGTGACCATTACTTGTATTTTACTGATGCTGCTATAGGCTTAGAAAAATTTAGGATAGTGGCAAGAAAGATATTGCATGAAGAAATCTTTCAAGGAGCAGAGTGGGGTAGCAGTCAGGGCTCTGCACTTGTAAATGGAAGGTTGTGGACTCAAAGCCTGGGTGTGGTGCTACTGTCCTGCCCCTGAGCAAGGTGTTTCACTTAGTTTCAGTCAAGTCCCCTTCTGCGTGAGTTAGCACTGGATCAGGCCAATCAAGGAACAGCAACAATAGCAATACAACAGTTTAGTGACTCTGATAGTCTTAAATAGTACTGATACATTTGCAGATCAGAAATCAGACTTTTCAGATGACGTGCATTGTAAAAAAGTGGCAATGCTATGTACTGTTGTTGTTCAAATGAAGTATTACATGTAGTGAATATGACATTAAAAATGGCTCAGTTCAGTGTTTTGTCATCCAGGAAGTTAGTCTGAGAGCATTTGCAAGCACTGAATTTCACTACTGAAGATCTTCATAAATGCTCAGTGCTCAGTGAGGGGCTACTTTGCATAAGCATTAGTATTAATCTGATTACAGGTAACGTATTTTCTCAGGTAATAAATTGTACTGCAAAGGAAATAATAAATGACCTTTGTGGTAAAATGTTATAATTCATGGGAGGCAGGAAACTGGGAATAACATTTTTATTGAAAAAGAATGTTAAATAAATGTACAAATGATGTTATTCTCCAGTGAAAATAATGAGGTTAAGATGCCGAGGATGTCATGGCAGTTCTTCTCTCTCATGTCCTGCAGTAAAAAAAAGAAAAAAGGATAAAAAATTATGCAGATTACACTATGCAAAAACGAATACATTAACAGAGTCAATGAATCAGAATTTGGCATGTACAGTACAGCAGACACTCAATCAGTAACAGATGAACTTTAAAAGGAGCTTTTGACATGTTAATTCAGGACCTGGTGTTTCTTACTGCAGCGAAGACGATGGCTTACAAATACGACTATTCATATTTTGTCTTTAGTTTAAGTTAATTGCCATAATAGTGGTGGTATATCTCCAAATGGATTTGAAGCCATTTTTGTTGTTGAGTATTTGAATATTGTATAATGGCCACCTTAGGACCAGGGTAGATATGAGTGATACCTCCCATAGTGGTATGTAGGTGCTTTTATAATTCACCAGAATCTTAGGTCTGGGCAATCCTGATTCTGGAGACTCTTTGTGTCTGCAGGACTTCATTCCAACTCAGATCTTAACAAGCTCATCAGCTCATCATCAGTTTCACAGGAGCAGTTTAACAGCTCCTTCCAGCTCTTCAGGTGCAGGTTATATGAAGAGAACAAGAAAACCTGCAGACACACCGTCTCTCCTGATCAGAATTGGCCACCACCTCGCTAGACCATCTGAGGTGATAATTGGAGAGTTTGTAGGCCTTCTAGTATTTTATTCTCTGTCCCACGTAAAGTTCCCCTGCATACTTGTAATCTGTATTTGGTTATTGTTAATGGTGTTGCTGGTATATATCTCTCATTACACGAGTTTTCTTTCTCTGATCATTGTCTCATTTCTTTTACCCTTATCATTGGCTTTCTCTGTTATTACAGTTTTCTAAAGGATCTTTATGTAACCTGCACGTTTTTGCACCAGTGCCCCAATCAACACATACTTGTTCAGTTACAATTACATTTAGCTCATTTGCATCATTGACACTAGAACTCCAATGCAATCTGAACTCCTTTCATCCAAAAGCACAGGTGCCCTTCCCACCCTGATGATATTCAAAAATCATATGGCATATGGATATGGATATGGCAATATTCAAAAAACAAAACTCTGGCCCTCCTGTATTTGTAAACAGTCTTTCATTGGATTTTCTCAGTGCTGTTGTATTGGCTGCACTCCTGCCACTGTAATGTTTAAGCAGAAATGCTGTGATGTGATGTTCTGACTGGATTGCTGACTTTTAAACACATTCTCATTCTGTGAATCATATTGGGGGTGATTTTCTGGCATGAACCACACTCTGGAAATATAACAATGGTGAAGCAAATGATAGTAAAAAATAAATGGTACACTGTCCTAAAAAACATTTGTTCAGCTTCAGTTTGTAGGCAATGAAATTGTTTTCTTTACTTACCTTAATGTCTATTATGCTTAGGCTTTCTTGGAGCATTAGTTACCACATAATGATAGAGTATAATAAGAAGGAAGACTGTAACTCCCAGCATATTGGCAAATATTGCAAGGTGGAAATCCTCGATCATTCTGAGAAAACAAAAAAACATCTGAGGGTGATTACAGCGCAAATGTCAACACTTACATTAATACATTACTAGACTGACTGATCATTATAATGAGATCTCATCAGATCATTTTGCTTTTACGATCTGTACATACTGTATATACATATTTAAGATTTAATTAAAAACAACACGAGTGTCGGGGTGTTTGTAGAAACTACAATGTCCTCTTATATGAAATTTCAGACTGATATCTGGTTTTCATGGTTTTTCTGTATAGAACAGCCCACATGGCACCCTGCATGTCAAGTCTTACAGACCGATAAAGCTTCAAGCTCTCCATCAAGCATTCAGGTTGTGTAATTTTGAGCACAGACCCCGTTACATACTGCGTATGTTATAATTTCAATAAATGTACAAAGATTTAGAGCATAAATTCTGATAAACCGGTGCCTTATCATTTACAGCTTTCGCCGTAAAAGGTGTGCTTTTTCTATCGAAACAGCGTCCGCAATGAATGAAATTACTGTCCAAACACGATTTCTAACTTGTCTCAATTGCTGCTATCTTATTTAAAACTTAAATCAGTCGAACATAGAAACACATAAATAACAGGTTTACCTTATATTTTTTTTATCGGGGCTTCAGTTTTTTGTTTAAAAACGAAAGTTACACTTAACTTCCTTATCGAGAAAGAGATGCGCGTCATTAGGGTTTTTTGACTATGGAAATCAATCCGTCAGCGAGACGGAGGGGAGAAAGTTATATTTCGGGAGCAGGCGAGCTGGTCGTTCGGTTAAAACAAATTCTCGACTTCTAGTTGTTCACGACAGCACGAAGACCATTTAAAAAAAAGTTCAGGACAGGGAGAAATAACTAAAAAAAATTTAAAAATATTCGATAGAGGATTGAAGACTTCAAAGCACTTTTATTAATGGTTCAACGTCTTATCTTTGTTGTCCACCTGATACCCGCCTAGGTATTATCTGCTAAAGGAACTCCGTTGCGGAGGCATGACTCCGAACATTGACCTTTTACTTTAAACAATGCGTCTACTACATTTGTATAATATTGGTTAGTGATTTTTAAGGCTAGATAAAGCGATTCAACGTTTAAGCTTCTGTGAAATCTGTGTGGCCTACTTAATTAGTGCAGCAAGTATAGACAGGACATTACATTTATAATACTGATATCAGCATCAGTTCTCTTGTAAACACAGCTTTAAAACCTGTAAAGTATGAAAAAAGCTAAGACAAATGAAAAATTTCCAAACCATTAAGTGTTGTTTTAATGTTCATGCTTGAATGTCAAGCCTTACGGATGACACCTCTTCCCCTCAAGAGTGTTAAAATGAGTTACATTATTTCTGTGACCCACAGCTGTAGCTGTTCAGTTTTTCAATACAATTTGTGAAACCAGCATCAAGAGAATTTGTATTATTATAGGCAACACAGAATCACAGGTTTCTGTTGTGTAAAGATACACTCACTGAAAGCAAGAGAATGGTGTGTTGTACTATTTCCTTCTCAAGGTGATGCTGAAAATGAATGTGCTTTTGCATCAGAATCTGTGCGTAACCTTGTGTGTGTAAATGTGTGTAACATTTACAATACATCATGACCAAATAGAGGAATAGGAATAGCTTTGGGGTTTTATGTGGATGGATTGAAAGCTGTCAACTAAAGAAAAAAGAGATGTCTATTCAAGTCTGTGGGTGCCATTGCATTTTCAGTGTTTCAGGTTTAATCCCACCCCACTTAACAAGGGGTTACTGTAGAGACACCCTACATGCACAAGGTAGCATGAAATGTGGGACAATTGTCCTTTTTGTCTCCTGATATTAAATTGACCATTTAAAAAAGGATTAGATATGAGCAATTCAGTAATGCAGTAAAGTGCTAATTAATTTTTACAATTATCATAGTGTAGAGTGAGAGACTCTTTACTTTTATTGCTGAAGGTATAATATATCTGAAAGATATACTACCAAGAAAATTAAAACACACAACAATGTAACTCCTTGTGCAGGCAATGCTTATTATCACCCTAAACAACTGTGTCATCCCTGTGTGTTTCAGGATGTTTTGGAGGAAATATTATGAGTCATGTCAAAATAGTTTATTTCACAGTCATAGTTCATGTTTAAATATAGCATTTGATTCATATTTTGCTCCTGGGTAATTGAATAAAGACTTTGATAATCAGTGAAATCCACTTAAATGACCAAACAAGTTTGCATGAACCAGAACATATTAATTTTCTATTTGCATTTTTGTTTATGTTACTATCCTCTTTGTCTTCTTTCTAGAAAATAATTAGTCGTACAGGCAGCTGTAGTCAAGAGAAAGCCCTTTTGCAATAGCCTGCTCTGGAGGCTTGACCTATGTCAGAGTTACATTTCTGGTACTACCACTTCAGACATCAGCTGTCGGCTGTTTGTCAATGTGTCAGAGGGCTCATTCTCATACAGAGCACACGCAGTGCATGTTAGCTTGTGTTTTGACAGAAGTGTTGCTGGATCTTTTTTAACCTTCCCTGAAGTAGAAAGGAAAAGCCTCATAAGCTCTTCTTTCCAAAGGTATTATAAATTTTAATGCACTGCAAGGCACGGGTCTAAATATTAGTCACATTTAAATTGTATCAAGCAGCTTCGAAGGTTCTTCTGCAGGCAAAAGAGCTTCAATCATGTAGTACAGGAAGGCCAGAGTAGTGGTCCTCAGGCACAGTTATGGGGAAAGCTGCTTGGCTCTGCTCAGATCACCCTGACAATGCAGTGTGTTCTAGGTTTGCCTGAAAGTTATGCATCAAGCCTGAAAATAAAACTGAACTTGATCGGCCTCATAAACATGTCTTTTCTAAATACTAGTTATCATTATTGCATTTTCATAAATGGAACCCATAGAATTTGGCAATTATGTATCAAGCTGATATTTCAAATGATCAAAAATGCAAAGCACAGTACAGCATTTGTGGACTTATTTATCTAAAAAACTTCTCAGCAGATACCTGTTTTGCTGAATATTATTAGTTTTTTAAGAACATGCTGAAACAAAGCACCACGGTTTTCAAAATGAATTGCAGCCAAAGACCCTGCTTTCTTTCATGATTCTCATTGTTTATATCAGCACACAGCGCCACCTGAGGACAGCTCATGCCTGTCTGATAATGAAGGCAGTTATGAGAGGAAGCAGAGGAGAGTGCGAGACAGCTGCTCTTTTCTGAGTCACTGCCAGGCTCCACGGTGCTTCATAATCTGATTGTGTGATCTTTACAGGAAGCAGAATGAGGGAGCTACTGTATCTGTGTGCCTCCGCCCAGCAGTACTGGTGCTAACTTGAAGGCCTCCAGCCTCCCCCGAAGC